>NC_092037.1:68153589-68318913 GCF_003086295.3 Arachis hypogaea
CCTACTACCCAGGGTCACACGTCACATTTCAACATTTTCCATTATTATCCATTTAATACATTCATTCATTAATCATATATACATTTATACTCAGCCAAAATCAATAATGGCTTTGCCGTAACCCAACAATAACTCAGCCATCCGACTCATGGTTCAATCAAGAACTAGCCATTTATCAATAAATATAACCCTTCAGCTCATGGCATACACGGTACTTCCACCGTCATCCTCCATATCTCATATAATCATCGCTGATCATCATTGATCATAACTTTTCCCCTTACTTCACTCGCAAGTTACCACATCCCCTAGCTCATTTCTCATTGCTAGGCATATCATAATGATTTAATACATAAGGGGTGAGATCGGAGGCTTAGAAGTATGAGATTTGGCTTTTAAAACTCAAAAATCAACTTTGGCATGAACAGGGCCACGTGTACGCGTACTCCACGCGCACGCGTGGATGGCCATAAAGCTCATCGACGCGTATGCGTCATACACGCGGACGCGCGGATTGAAACACAGCCAGACGACGCGTACGCGTCAGCCACGCGTACGCGTGGGTGCATTTGCGCCCCAAAGCACAAAACTGGCACAACTCTGGCACAACTCTCGGAAAAATGGCTGGGCATTGGGTGCAGCGCATCGACGCGCACGCGTGGATGGTGCCTTCTTAAAGAACGACGCGTACGCACCAAGTGCGCCTACGCGTGGAGGGTCATTCTGCTAAAAATTTTCTAAGTTAAAAGCTGCAGAATTCACAGATTCAACCCCCAATCTTCCAACGGACATAACTTTCTCATTTTAAATCATTTTTCGCCCGTTCTTCAAACGGCATGGACATCTCGAATCCAATTTCACTTCTAAACAAGTTTGGCACAAAACGGAGATCCAGAGTCCAAGTTATGTCCCATCAAAGTATGTCTAAAAACCATGTTTTCATACAAAACCACAAGGTGCCCTTTTCAAAACAAGCCATTTTCAACCCTTTTTAAAATCAACCAAAACATGCTAGTTTCAACCCTTTTTGAAATCAATCAAAATATACCAAAATCAACATCAAGCCTCCTTAACTCATACATTAACGCTTTGCCACAATTCACAAAACCGCCATATAACCATTTTTACCCATTTCAAACAAATGGCTAAATTACAAACACATTAACATGTCATACATCTTTCCTCATCCCAATTTTCAACAATACTATTTCCAATCAATCATCATTATACATAATCAATATTATACTCACTGTCACATGGTTTCACCCACAAATCAACCTTAATCATTTCTCAAGTATATATCACAACATACATATCTCTTATGCATCATCATACCATCAAGGCATCAATAATCATGATCACATATATGACCACATAACATACCTCAACCAAAACCAAACATACCTCATCTATACAATTTCACCCAAAATTACCAATTTCCACACTTCAACTCCTCAAACCTCATTATTCAATAATCAACCCAATCATTCATATATTCACTATCTAAAATTCATCCAATCACTTGTGTCATCATACAATGCACACATCAACTTACCTTCCTTACCTCTTTCCAGCCTCTGGCCCAAAATTTACGGCCTCCGGCCTAATTTCACAATTTAAATGCATAAACCACAAATCAATACTCATTACCCAATACATCAAATTTTCAATACACCAAGCATACAAGGCCACACAATTCTCAGCCCAATCATTAATTCACATTACATACCAATTATGCATATTAGCACCAACCATTTACACAATCCAAACTTAATCCTAGGGGCATCTAGCCTAGGAATTCTCATCACACCACACGGTACTTAAATGAAACTTAAACCGTACCTCTTGTAACCAAACCAATTGAGCCTCTTCTTTGGAAGTCTCCACCAACCCTAGTTTCAAGCCTCACCAAAGCTCCTCAAGCAACATCAATCTCCCAATTGTGCACCAAAATCATCAAATACACTAACATAACCAATATCACATACATACATCAACCTATGGCTCATAAAAGTGACAAATCACAAGGGTTGGAGGGTTTCTTACCTTAACTCACTGAATTTTGTGATGAATATCACCCATGGCTCATACTAGAGCACTCCTAAACAACCAAAATCACAAGGTTTCTTCAAAACCCAAACCAAATTCGAATTTGAAGAGGAAAATGAAAACTGGGCAGAGGACAATGGATTACTTACCACAAAACTTAGATATAATTGTAGAGGATGAGAAGAGCGACGCGTGGGGGCAAACGGCTCGTCAATCGGAGCTCCGTAGCTCAAGTTATGGTGGTTTGAAGATCAAAGAGAGTTAGGTTTTCTCTCTTCTCTTCTCTCTTCTCAATTTCAGCACCCCAACCCTTCTTTTTAGGGTACAATGAGCTGAAATACTCATAACTAATGTTTATATATGTTGGGTCTTGGGCCCACTTAGGCCCGGTTCACTTATTTTTGTCCGTTGGCCCAATTTTGGACCAAAACCTTTAAGATTAGCGCTCTAAATCGCACTTCAAATATTTCTACCTCCCCTAATTATACTTTCTCATTTCTTAATGCTATTTACTCACAATCAATTTTCTCAACTGCAGTACCAGATAGGTCTCAGCCAGTACTACTGGTCAAAATTCTACTGCGCGCTTTTACGCAGAAAACTATGTCTTCCGAATCGGAAAAATTCACTGAATTCAAATATCATATTTAAATCATCAAATTTCAATTGCGAAATCTTCCAACCATATTCGCTCCTATTTAACTTATTATTCAATTAATTTTGGTTAGACCAAGTATTACACTAACCCTACTCTTCTCTACCTCTCTTTATTACATTATCAGCTTCAAATATTTTTTACAAGAAGATTTCATAACTAACATAGTGTCATAGCCGACTTAGTGCCTTTCTTCTTTGAGTTTTTTCGTTTCAACAATAGAGTTCCAAAAATTTTTATACTTTTTTATTTACATTCTGAATGATGAGTGTAATATTGATTTTACCGAATTAAGATTCTGTAATATCAATATGCTACTATGAATAATATTAATAATTGGCAAAATCTATATTTAATCTTTGTTTGACTTGTCTTCAGAAATTAATTTTAATTTCTAATATATTTTTATCTTTGTTATGTTTAATATCTCTTTTGTTTTGATTATAAAAATTCTATATGTTAAACTACTATGGCTTTGTGTTATCATATTTGGATTTTTTTCTTTTTTGCCGTATTTTTAGAATGATTGTCAAAAATAAATTAATGGCATGTACGAGTCATTGAAAGAATTGATTACTTCACCTTTTATACTTCTTAATTAGAACAATGATAATTGAAAAATAATAGAGTACTTTATTTTTCAATTAATTCAACATAATTAATATTTGAAAAACTGTCTGTGAGTACATTTACTCAAATATTTATAACAATTGGCTTTTTATATTTGCATTGTTATATTTGAATATTTCAGGAGGACCTACTATTGAAATATGTGGACTTTTAAATTTGAGCTTTTGGTACTGGATTAGTAGAGGTTGGGCATTTGTTGATGTTAATTATGGTGGGAGTGCTAGTATGCTTCTCACTTTTTGGTGGTTGATGCTTGAGCATTTTGTACTTTTTTTTTCTTTATTTTTTAGTTGTTTTAATTAAATTTTATTTAATTTTACTTAATTTTAGTGTAAAAATTTTTTTTGAATGTTACTTTAAATTGTTTTATTGTTTTTATGTTTTCAAGTGAAATTTAAAATAATTTAACAGAATTTGGAACTAAAAACAGAAAAGCTGGCAGCATCTTCTGGGCGCCAGCAAAAGGCACAAGCATGCATGAGCTCATTCCCTTCAAGGTGTTAAACGTCCGTAGTGCTGACCGAATTCTTCCTCTTTTGGCATCTCAAGTGGATTTAGTATTTATTAGTTATATTTTATTTTATTTTATTTTAATTTTTATTTACAAATACTATCTTTTAGTTTTAGGATTTATTATGTTATTTTAATTTCCGTATCAAATTAGATTAGTATAAAAGGGAAAAGATCTCTTGTATCCGGGATCTTCTTTTTTTCCACACGTTTTACTTTTCAGAACTCTAGTTTTTTCTGTAAGTCATGAGCAACTAAACCTCTTGGTTAAGGTTAAGAGTTCTGTTTATTTCTATGGATTAAGAATATTATTTTTCTATTTTAATTAATGCATTGATTCAGTTTCAAGGATTGTTTTCGTTCTTAATCTTATGAATCTGGGTGAAACGAGAGTATGACCCTTATTCTACATGAGTTCTTGTGATTCTCGAAAGAGTTATATTGCTTGAACAACAACTTGAAAATAAATTCCTCCTAAATTACTAATTACATGAACTAATTGGGATATGTGACATATAATCCTGTTGGCTTTGGGTAATTAGGGTTTTTGTGGTCATAAACTAGTTTTTTAACTTAACCCTCTAATCGAAATTAAGTGACCACGAGAGTGGCAATTAATGAAGATTAGAGGAGGATAAATCACTAAAAGATTAGGGTTTAGACATTTACATTTTGCCATGGAATGAATCATACATTGTTAAAATGGTTGGTAAGAACTTTTAAATCCGGAAAAGTAAACATCTCCGAAACCTTAACTGTTTTCTCTCACTGTTTTCACACCAAACTTTTGATTTGCTTTCTTTACTTGCTTATTTACTATTCTACGCGCTTTCAACAACCAAAAATCAATATTTTCTATTCACCTAACTAAGCCAATTAGATAATCATTGTTGCTCAGTTTGATAATCTTCGTGAGATCGACCCTCACTCACCTCAGGTATTACTTGAATGACCTGATGTAACTCACCTCAGGTATTACTTGAATGACCTGATATACTTGTCGGTTAAGTTGTGAAAATTCTAAATCCCGCATCAGTGGCCATTTATTTATTTATTTTCTTACCACCCAATGAAATATTCATTGTAAATAATTTTCTATTTGAGTTAGTCTTCATTATAGATTGTTATAGTCAGTTTCAATTGTTGAAAGAAGGAAAGTAAACTGACTAGTGTTTTTTGAAAGGTTATGGGAGGGAGTACGGCTTTTGGGACAGTAAAAAATAGTTGATGTCAATGACTATTATTGTTGTGCTAAATATTTGATAATTATTAATTATTTATAATACTTTTTTCTTACACTTGTGGTTGATGAATCTATTAAAACAGTGATTGTATAATCTTTTATCTAGGTGGTAAGCGAAAAGGTTGATGGAAGCCTCTTTATATTACCAGAGGCTCTATTAGTGGGTATATTATTTTAGCTGCTTTTGTTTTCAGAGACACTTTTAAGACTAGAGCTTCTTTGTATGGTTGTATGGTGTGAATACTTTAAAACTTTAATGAAACTTTTGTCATGCATGGTTAAATTTATATCTACTCACTATGATAATCTCTAGAGATTAGTTACTATAGTTCTTTTAGCTTAAAAAATATCTTAGTGATACATTTTTTAAGAGATTTTGTTTCTTATGTCCATCCCCTTTCTTTAGAAGCATTTCAAATTTGATTTTTCTACTTAATTGAATTCTCTTACTTTTTTTAGTTTTAATAATAAACTTTGATATTTAAATTTATTTTTGAATTTTTAACTTGAAATTATGGACAAATTATTATATGAAATTGTAAAAAACTTTG
The DNA here is from genome assembly GCF_003086295.3 of Arachis hypogaea. Classification (NCBI taxonomy): domain Eukaryota; kingdom Viridiplantae; phylum Streptophyta; class Magnoliopsida; order Fabales; family Fabaceae; genus Arachis; species Arachis hypogaea. The sequence goes on from NC_092037.1 coordinate 68,159,228, forward strand.
AATTTTGTTAGCTTAGAAATTATTAAATTTAAATATCTAAAATTATATATTTAATTTTTAAATAATTTCAAAAAATAAAATTTAAGTTTACCGTCGATAACTATTAGTTTAATTATTAATAATAAATAATATATTACCGTCAGATTTACTAGAAGAAAATTCGACGATAACAAGCTCTAGAATTTCATCAATTAAAAATTTATATCCGCCAGTAATTAGCGACAGATAAAAAACTCTGCCGCTAAACAGTTACCGGCGAAATTTATACCATCAGATTTTTTTAGTAAATTTGCCAGTAAATCCGACGATATCTGTTGACTTTCTTAGAATGGTAAGGCTAAGGCTTATATTAGGATTTCTTTTCCCCTCCTCTTCCCATTTGTTGTCTATTCCTCTTCTCCAAATTATTTGGGTAACCCTATCATATATCAAGAGTTTTCCATCTTATGGCTTTGGTAAGATTCTCTGTTGTTCTTTTTTTTATAAAATGATATCAACTTTTTATCATGGATTTAGTGAATGCTATACTCACTGTGAAGGGTTGGTTAAGCTATGAAAGCCACAAAAAGTAGCACAAGTAGCGAAAAATAAGGGAATTTTTTTGTCGTTATTGATCCATTTCCACCTCTGCATGGTGGTAAAGTCCGAAACTTTGCTGCAAAGGATATTCAAAAAAGAAGGAAAAAAGCATATGTCAACTAAAAATGGAACGAAAACTTCAGATTTATGATGGGGTAACATTGACGTTGGTGAGTTACGTTTTTGTGCCAATAATTATCATTGGCTTTACCGACAGAAAACCTATTCTGCGGTACCTTTTATAGTGACGAATTTTTCTTCCTTTCTATTGAAAAATCTGACTGTAAATCTGCCGGTATAATTTGACACTAAATTCGATGACACTCAACATTTTTCTTGTAGTGAATGATGGTGCATCTACCAGTAGATGGATTGGGATCTTTAGATTTATTTAAATTGGGACAAAAGCCATTTGAATTGTGTTGTCATAACTAGCTATTTTGTGCCCTCTATTTTATTTTAATGGTAAATGCTTAAAAATTGGAAGGATGGAAAAGGAAAAAAAGGGAAAGGGAGAAAGTGAACTTAAATAATTTTTTGTTTTGGTCTCTGTATTTATCTTAAATTAAACATGATATTGAGACATAATTTAGTCTTGTATATTTTACACCAAACATAATACAAAGACTTAATTTAGTTTTTGTCTCTCAGTCTATGTCTCCTAGTCTATGTCTCTCAGTCTCTGTCTCTTTTCCAAATACAATCTTAAGAAATGGAAGGGAATACCTCCTGTTTTACAACTGGAAAGCATTAACTATGTTCCGTGACCTTATTTTAGGCAAGACATTTTCTTGCTCCACTTTGTCTAACAGCAAAATCCACTACCAAAATCCATTAAAGCACCCAGGCAGTTGTTCACTAATTCAAGCGGTATGTCTATTGGGTTTAGAACGTCTTGAGACAGTTTGGTTCCTATCTATCATTGGTGTAAAAGGGAGAATTGCGCAGAGCCAACCCTAGTACAAGAGTAGCGTCGGGCTACTAAATTGTATGGAAGAACTACTATCTAGTGCATCACTGATCATTAGGGAGAAGAAAAAGTAGGGAGGAAGTGAAGGAAATGTTCTAGATCAGAGATCAAGGTGAGACCGATCCAAAGATCATAACATTTAGAAGAGGATAATTACTCGAGCGATAGAAATTATGGTACCAACCGCATTTTATACAGAAGAAGGTCCAACTTGGGTGGGGATAGAATTGACGGCACAGTTGGCCAAGCTATTCCAGCAAAAATTGAAAAGCTGTTAGGGTGCCTTCCTCAACCCGCTCTGTTTCTAGATTACTATATGTGGTAGTCTTTTTTGCTAACTGAGAAAAAGAAACTAGAAGGAAGAAAGTAAAAAATTGTATAAGGGAGTGGCTTCACCAACAGTGGAGTTGATTATTGCATGGTTTGTCCAAATTCAAAGGTTGGATATAGAGACATACTTTATAGATTAAACATTTTGACCCTATTAAAGTAATATGCTCAATTTGTCAATATGAAACAGAAATAATTAATCATCTATTTTTCTTGTGCTTTGTGAGGTTATGGATGCAAATTCTCAATTAGTCAATAGTATTTGAGGAATATAATAAGTCAAATTGGTTGTTTGAGTTTGAAATGATGGATAAAATTATGGATAAATGATTTTTCTTTTTGAGGGATATAATAAGCCAAATTGATTATTTGAGTCTGAAACAATGGATAAAATTATGGATGAAGGATTTTTCTTTTTCTTCCGAAAACATGAATATGTCGAATTTTAATTTTTGTTGAATTTAATTAAGGCATCAATATGAGAAAAGAAGAAATTAGAAATATATACATTTTAATATGTAAAACCTTTGAGTAATTGGTATCCAACATTTTTTATTGTACTCTCGAGTGTTTGGTGCAACTAGTTATATTGGACCTTGATGTATATTGTAATATCTCATTATTCACATTTGAAGTGCTTCAACGAGAGGAATATCGAGGGAACTAAATCCAAGTTAATGGTTGAGCAGTCTTAAATCTTAATCTTCCATGATTTATGTATTTAATGTGAGACATATATTTGATACTGGGGCACTTGTAATTACCCATGTGATGTAATTTTGGTTTTCCATGTGTGTATTTTAAGGTTATTAAATTATGTTGTATAATTTTTGTATCCTATTCTATTCGTTCTAAGTTTGATATTTATCTATCGAAGAAAAAAATTTGATGGCAATACCATATGGCTTAAAAAGAATCAATAGTATACGTTCACTTATAAAGTTAATAGAATATGTTAGCAGAATTTTACGATCTTGCTAAATTCTTCTCCTAAATTTGTTATTCCCTTTAGGATCTAGACTTGAGACTCTATATTAATTCTTTTTTCAAAATAAGGCCTTTGCAAAATTTTGGTTGATTTTCTTTATATGAAAAAAATATTGGTGTTTTTTCTGGAAATAGGGTTATCTGGTGTAATTGCATATGCGTGGATGTTGTAGGTAGGGCAAGGGCAACACGTAGGTGGCGTGCTGAGTTAGCATGAAGGACACATGTTGAACACGTGACAAAATCCTATCCAACATGCGAAGGGTGTGTTGCCACGTGGCGGCCTCCTAGCTAACACACAAGGGCATGTTGTACACGTATCACGTGTTGATTCAATATTGTTTCAACATGTGACCTGCGTGTTGGGTATAAGACAAAACTCGTTACTATTTCATTGCAAAGAGGTGAGTTGTTTGAGTTTATTGGTGTGAGATAGAGGGTACTGCAAATTTGGTAGTGTATCACAATAGTGAAATTATACGAAATACTCATAAGGGCTGAGCTTTGCGTGTGAGAATCCGTTTTCATTTGTGGTTCCAACACCATGACATTCGTAGAGCTACAAAATAGTCTCTGTCAAAGCATAGAGAATGATATCTTAAGGAGAGTGAGCAATATTCTGTACCAGAACCCGTTATAGTATTTGATGGTCTAATACAATTTGAAATTATGTCGATCATTGACGAAGCAAGTATGCAGCATATGTTTGATATTCACCAGTAGACTCAGGTACAACATCCAAAGATTGAGTTGTATGTTGAGTTTAAAAATATAGAAGCAGATATGATTCAACATTATTCAAACATGAAAGATGATAGAGATGAAGTGTACAAAGGAATGAACAGTGATAACGAAGATGACTTTGAAGCTACTTACGAAGCCGTTGAGGAGGATAAGGATGGTGATGTGGGAAGTGAAGTAGTAGTGAAAAATATAGTGGTTTCTCCCACAGTTAGTCAACTAATGGATGTTTCACCTTTTATACATAGCTTGGATCTTGATGCCATGCATCCACCGAAATTTCTCGAATATACAAACATAGGTACGTGAGGAGTGACTAATACATTTTTCTTAATTTATATTTTAGATGGATCAATGAGTGATAATTTTTTTTTGTGTAGGTGTTGCTGATTCTGAGGAAGGAGAGTTTAAGATCGGAGTGGAATACAGTTCTAGAAAATTGGTCATCATAGCAATTAGGAGTTACATTATCTCTAGAGGAGTTGATTACAATGTTTATGAGTCAAAGCCACAAACGTTCTATGCAAAATGCAAGACATATGGCCGTTGGTGAAATTGGCTTATCCGAGCCAGCTTGATACGAAAAAAGGTTGTTATGAGATATAGAGATACAATAGGAGGCACACATGCACCGTGGGAACAATTTCACAAGATCATTTCAAGTTAGACTCAAATACGGTTGTTGAGGCTATAAGGCCATTGGTTGAGACCAACCCATCTATGAAGGTGAAATCTATAAATGTGTAAGTTCACTCAAGGTTCAACTATACCATCAGTTACCAAAAGACTTATTTGACAAAGCAGAAGTTGACAGCCAAAGTTTTTGGTGGTCAGAAAGAATCTTACCAAGCTTTGCCATTGTAGTTCTCGATAATGGTTCAGAAGATGTCTGGCTCAACTGTGCAAATAAAAATATGACACTTGTATAATAAGAGTGAAGAGTCAGACGGTGTCAAGATACAACACCGCACATTCTAGAGTGTTGATCCATGCATCAGAGTGTTCTAGCATTGCAAGCTAGGGGTGAGCATGGATCGGTTTGGTTCGGATTCAAGGTAAAATTAGAACCGAACTGATCAAAATATAATTGGTTCGATTTGGTTCGAATTTGTATTTTTTTGTGCATGTACCTGAACTAAACCAAACCGATTAACAACAGATTGGTTTAGTTCGGGTAATTGGGTACCCGATGACTTTGAAATTCATAAAAAAAAAACTAATTTTTTATCTTAAAAATTCAACAAGTACGATAAACATGTAACATCAATATAAATAATCTAAAGATGTTAAACACCAAATACATTAAAAACTAAACTCATTAAAATCCAAATGTATTAATAGTGAATAATCTCATTAAAAGCCACTAAAAGTCATATATATTATTATTTTTTTATTTAATTAATATATAATCGGGTTCACGGGTTGGATCGAGTTCTGCACCTCCAGAACCGATACCCGAACCAATCACTAACAAAGGTCATTAGTTTGGTTCGGATTGGACCCAATTATCCGTTGGTTCTAGAACCAATTTAAATGGTTCGGTTCGGGTTTGGACGGGTAATCAGGTACCCACTACCCGTGCTCACCCCTATTGCAAGTCTCTGGTTCAAGTTGACGGTACACACCTTTATAGAAAATACAAAGGTGCTCTTTTGGTTGTAGTTGCACAAGATGAAAACTAAAATATCGTGTAATATAGCATGTGGAGATAATGGTGGCTCGTGGTGGTTGTGTTGGTCATAGTGCTGGCTATGGTGACTGTGGTAGCTGTGCTGGCTATGGTGACTGTGGTGGCTGTGGACATTAATAAGAAAATGGTTGAAACACTAGATACTGAAAAAAAATTGTTGTTGCTAAGGTGGTAGTGGTTACAGTGGTTGTTGAAAAACTTGCTCCGACAATCTTAGCCATATTGCGAATAAACCCAAGTACCAATCACGATAATAAGCAGATTGTCTAAAGTCCAAAATTGGAACCCGCAACTGAGTGTTGTTGCGGTTGCCCCAATCCTCTATCCATCCCGTATGTACCACCCTCCAATTATGAAATTACACTCCGTGAAGAGTGATGCAATGATCTCCCACTCTAATGACTTTTGCAGACTTGGGGACGGGTTGTGCATACTCGAACTGGCACATGACTCGGTCTTTAGGATGTCATTTGACACACTCAAACGATAATTATGGAGCCACTGTATCACACAGTTCAAGGTGTCCATGTAGCTCGTCAAGTATGATCAGTCTTTCATACGACTATCAGACAAACTGCAACATATTATTAGAAAATTAAAAAATTATGATCATGTTGGATATTAAAATACACAGAGCAAAAAAATTAATCTCTGCCATGTAGTCTATTTCTCGCCTAAAAGTCGACATGGTCTTTAATGTCCACGCTTTGGCTCGTGGGCAACGACTTCACCTACAACACATAACATTAAAAAACATATAAAATATGCACCGTCAATAAAATATGGGCAATCAATAAATATGGACCATCAATAAAATACAACAAAAATATGAATTGTTACCTCTGAGCAACTGGTATCTCAACTAGTGCAAGCTGTTGTCTCGGAATGGGCGCAATCCACGAGATTCGTTCTAACGTCCAAACAAATAAAAGATTAAAAGGGTCATCCATCTCATTGCAATCATACTGTGATGCACAACACAATGCCTTGTAAAGATGCGCGAGACATGCTGCCCCAACTGTAAGTGTGGATCTGATAAAAATTACAGAGCAGTGGTAGATACTTGACATGGGCATAGGTCGTCGCCTTATCCGCAAAGAGGGTCAAACCCAAAAAATAGAAGATGTGGATCTGGTGTATCTCTAAATAGACTCCAAAGTGTCTAATGGCTCTCTGTCTCTGATTGGCGAACCCATGCCAGCTTTAAGTAAGATTTGGAGTAACTACTCACAACGGGTTCGCTGTCGAAAATTGCAATGCTCTGTCTAACCAAGAAGTCATGACTGCTATCTGTCTAGCCAGTTATAACCTCTTCATCAATTAGTATACCATATATATGAAAAACATCTTCCAGTATAACAGTAACCTCACCCACCAGCAATACGAAAGTGTGAGCATCTGATCTTCACCTTTCTACGAGAGCAGCTAGTAAGGAGGCATGCCCTCTTATCTCTCCAATTCTCGAGACGTGGTAAGATCCCGTTGTTAGTAAGGCATCATTTATCATTGGATTCCTCGTTTCTAGTGGATCAAGTTATAGACCATAAAGTTCTTGTTCGACTGGTACAACAAAAATATATTTATTAATCATACCAACAATAGAATTAAATATATTTATTAGTTTAAATAAATATAAATTAAAATAAAAATATTATATTATTTATTTATTAGTTTAAATAAATACAAATTAAAATGAAAAATTATTTATTAATATTTATATTATATATAAATATAAATTAAAATAATATTAATTTCAAAAAATAATTATTATAACAAAAAAATATTATTTGATATCTATATCATTTATTTATTTTAATAAATATAAATTAATAAATAATATTTATTAATATTTATATATAATATTTACAGAAATATAATATTATTTTAACAAAAAATCTAAAAAAGTTATTTATTGATTAACTGAATATAATACAAATTAAAATAAAATAATATTATAACAACAAAAAATTAAAATATAATAACAGAAAATAAAAAATATTTTTTAATATTTATATTATTTAGTTATTTTAATAAATACAAATTAAATTAAAATAATAGTATTACATTATAATAATATTATTATGACAAAAAATCTAAGAAAAAATTATATATTAGTATATGTTTTTTTTATTTATTGACTAAAACACCAAAAGTAACTATGAAAGATTGATTCGCTGACAAAAGTAACCATAGAATATCAAAATTTTTCAGATATCCACAATTGATTTCTTTCGTTTGTCAAAAATAGCCAAGTCTGATGTAGCCTTAGCAGAATGGTATACGTGGACTGTTTACGTTGACGATTACACATGTTGGTAGGCATATGTGTACTCAATACCATTTAAGGTCAATTTAAACCCTAATTCTTCGTTCTTCTAAGTTGAAATCCAATTTTTCATAGGGTAACCCGAGCTCAGGTATCAAAGGTAACTATAAACGAAGAACCCTAATTCTTGAATTAATTTATGCTTATAGAATTTGAGCAGTGTCAAGGAAAGAGGTAACTACAAGCGAAGGAAGCAGATTTTTAGGAGCTTCACATTCAAAGATGAAGAAGAAAAAAAATTATGGATGGAAGATGTCATTGTGGTGAGTATATTGTCTTGTTGAAATCTTTGGCGGTTACTAATCCTAGAAGATGGTTCATTCATTTGTATTGGGAGAAAATCTTAAAGGATGCAGAGGTAGAGGCAGCCTTGGATGCTGCAGCAGCTGAATTTGAGGCATCTCTGGGTGCCGAAACCCAACCACAGATAAATGTTAAATTGCTTAAACATTTCTTGAGCTATTAAGTTTACTTACATTCATGTCTAATTTAAATTATAGGCCACTACCACATTGAATCCATCTCCTAATATGCCGCATACACCGCAAGTGCCACCACCAATTAGGCCATCAACCACAAAAATAAAGAGAACAAAGAGATCCACCAATAGGCCTCCTCCATCACAAGTTCAGACTCCTGTGCCTCAGACTCCAACTTTGAACACTCTTCAGCAGCCATTCAATGCATTTGTTAGGCCACCCACAGTGTTCTCACATACAATGCAAGGAGTCAGTGCAGACACAACTTTCAGGTTCGCACAATTTATGCCAACACCAAGATTGCACCTTTAAGTGTGACAGAGTACGCCTCTAAACACGGTCTGTTGGAGAAGCAGCAACCTCCTTCTCTAATGTCGTCACAGGAATCGTTGGAGAAACAGCAACCTCCTTCTCTAATGTCGTCACAGGAATGGAATCAGAGTACAATGGGAGTACGCTAGAGAAGAAGAAGATGCAGAACTGCTCTATTAGGACATGATTGATGTCACGCTTAAAAGGGAGGGGTAACACCTCTTTCTGTTCTTCTAATTTCAATACTTGAAAGAGTAACGTTTTTTTTAATAAACTAAATAAATACAATTTTAACAAAAAAAAATTAATCCATGTAAGGCATTTTTTTATCACGTTGCAATGGATGTGGACACATTGTGTAATTTAACAACATTTTATTAATATTTGGTCACATTTGACAAACAGAACAAATCAATTGTGGGTATCTGAGGAGTTTTGATCTTCCATAGTTACTTTTGTCAGCGAATTAATCTTTCATAGTTACTTTATTGTTTAATATTTATATTATTTGTTCATTTTAATAGTTACAAATTTAAATAACATAATGATGTTAAATACAAGTAAAAATAATAATGTTAAATATAATGCTAAAATAACAATGATATATCATCATATCATGCTAATACAAAAAACAGTATTAACTGAAAATAATAAATTTTAAATATAATAAATAAGTAAAAATAATCTACACAATTAAGATGATCCAAATAATTGATGATATATTTTTTGACTACCATCAGTAACGGACCCAAAAAATTTTAAGAGGAGAAAAAATATATACACACATAAATAAATTTTGTTGAACATTATTAATTATATGAAGATATAAAAATTAAAAAAGTTAATCAACACTTTCATTCTTAAAATACTATTCATTGTATATAATTTATAAAAAATATTTTTTTTATTTGTTATCTTAACTAATTTTTTTATACACATTTAATAATAAAAGACTGACTCAATTAGCACATTAACAACTAATGATACATTAGTATTTATAATTTAAACTATAATTATATATAAATACTAGAAAAATTAAATCTGTATATAAAAGTATGTCTATATGAAATAGTAGAACATTAATTTACAATTTTTTCTTCTTTTTTTAAATAATTAAATTTGTTATATATTTTTTTAATTAATTTTGATATAATATTAGATGAAAGATTTTGTTCTTCTGTTTAATTATGTATTGTAATTAAAATTTTTTGTTATTACTATTTTCAAAAAAAATATATTTTTAAATTAGTAAATTAATCAATTCATTTAAAAATTTTATATGCAACACAAGTATATATAATAAAAAAAAGATAAAAAATAAGTAATAAAGATGAATAAATTGAGAATAAAATAAAATATATAAAGTCATGAAGAAAATAAAATATTAGATTAATACCTAAACTATAATTATTTGAATTAAAATTTACAATTAAAAATATCAAAAAGAAAAATAATGAAACTGGAAGATACATAGAGTCATAGAAAGTTATATAAAAAAAATATGAAGAATTTAAATTTACCTTTTGGTGAACAGAAAATGACTACTAGATAAGGAATAAAAAAATGTTAAAAATAAAAAAAGGTTTAAGGAAATAAAGGAGTGACGGTACAAAAACTAAATTTAATTAGGTTAAATAATAGTCAAAATAAGGGCAAAAAACATATTTAAGCCATGGGAGTGAAAAATTTACCGAAATCAGCCAAACTGAATTCTTAGACACCATTCAACCAGAACCAAATTTTTATATAATTCGAATTTAATCGACTCGAATTATACTCTCATGTAGTTCGAAATAAGTTAATTCGAATTACAATGGAAGGAATAGCATCAAGTAATTCGAAACAATATGTTACGAATTATAAAAGAGTAATTCGAATTAAGTTAATTCGAATTACTATGATAGGCTGAAATAGCACATAATTCGAAAGATATTGATTCGAATTATTGAGCAATTGTAATTATACTATAAAAAATATTTTATTCAATGCAAAATAATTTTAAAAAAATAGCTTAAAAAATATTTTTTAAATTATTTTGCATACAGTAAAATATTTTTTTGTGGTATAATTTAAATAAATTTATTAAAAAATATTCATGAGCTATCAAGAATGGGCAGAAGAGTATTGTATAAAATTCGAATTGCTCACCGTATAATTTGAATAAGGCTTGGTTTGGTAAAGTTTTTACTTTTTAAGAGTAGCTTATGAAAGCTGTCTTTTAAAAGACGACTTTTTAAAAGCTACAGCACTTGCGTTTGGTAAAATCACATTAAAAATAGTTTTTAATAAGCACAAGTACTATAATTGTATTTGGTAAAACAGCTTTTAAAAATTAAAAAAAATATAATAAACATATTTATAACGAAGAATAATATTTTTTTTTTCAAATTTTAGGGACCAATAATTTAAATATTTATTTGATTTACTCTCTATATTAATATAAATAGAGTTATCATTAGCCAATAATAAAACTTGTACTGATACGTCTATTACCCATTTATATATATTGACTCACCTATACAAATCACAAAATATGAGACACATATCTCAAGTAAAATTATATGAAGATTGTGTTAGAATTTGTGAAGGTTAGGTTGAGAAATTAGAAATATATGAGGATTCCAATGACAATATAATGACAGGAAATATGTGTGAAAAAATAAATAAAATATATTTTTAATTTTTTTGTATGGAATAAAATATTTTCTTTAATTTCTAAATTATTATTGACTATGTAGAGTACTTTATTTAAAATTTGAGTACCTAAATCATTAGAACATTACAAATTTTTATAGTACTCCTAACATTTTTTAAGCTATTTTTTAAAATTATTTTACATAGAATAAAATATTTTTTGTAGTATAATTTAAATAAATTTATTAAAAAAAATTATTAGAATTTGTTACGAAAAGGGAGTAATTCGAATCAACTTGATTCGAACTCCCTTCAAAGCACGTCTCCCTACTAATTCGAATTGATACAATTCGAACTCCAAGTTTATAAATAGGTAATAGACCGTATCAGTACAAGTTTTATTATTGACTAATGATAACTCTATTTATATTAATATAGAGAGTAAATCAAATAAATATTTAAATTATTGGTCTCTAAAATTTGAAAAAAATTATTATTCTTCGTTATAAATATGTTTATTATATTTTTTTTTAATTTTTAAAAGCTGTTTTACCAAACACAATTATAGTACTTGTGCTTATTAAAAACTATTTTTAATGTGATTTTACCAAACGCAAGTGCTGTAGCTTTTAAAAAGTCGTCTTTTAAAAGACAGCTTTCATAAGCTACTCTTAAAAAGTAAAAACTTTACCAAACCAAGCCTTATTCAAATTATACGGTGAGCAATTCGAATTTTATACAATACTCTTCTGCCCATTCTTGATAGCTCATGAATATTTTTTAATAAATTTATTTAAATTATACCACAAAAAAAATATTTTATTGTATGCAAAATAATTTAAAAAAATTTTTTAAGCTATTTTTTTAAAATTATTTTGCATTGAATAAAATATTTTTTATAGTATAATTACAATTGCTCAATAATTCGAATCAATATCTTTCGAATTATGTGCTATTTCAGCCTATCATAGTAATTCGAATTAACTTAATTCGAATTACTCTTTTATAATTCGTAACATATTGTTTCGAATTACTTGATGCTATTCCTTCCATTGTAATTCGAATTAACTTATTTCGAACTACATGAGAGTATAATTCGAGTCGATTAAATTCGAATTATATAAAAATTTGGTTCTGGTTGAATGGTGTCTAGAAATTCAGTTTGGTTGATTTCGGTAAATTTTTCACTCCCATGGCTTAAATACGTTTTTTGTCCTCAAAATAATTAAAAAATAAAAAAATAAATTTAAAACTTTAACTAATTAAATTTAATTTATTCATAACGAGGTTATTTAAAATTTAAAATAAAGACACATTATATATAACTATTATATATAACTATTTTTTTGAAAACAAAAAATATAAACCCATGGGGCAAGTGCCCCTCATGTTCTTATGGGTCAGTACCTGACTGTCGTTTTATTACGTACTATTTTTTATAAATACAAACTTATAAATTTTTTATGTAAAAACTTATTGTAAATACACTATATGTTTTCTTTTTCTTATTCACTCTCACTCTCCACTCTTTTTTTTTTAAGATTAACAATTGTCTTTTTTATTGTATTTTTTCTCTCTCTCTCTCTCTGGTTTACTCACTCAACACTCACTCTCCACTCTTGTATGCTATGAATGTTGAGAGAGGGGGTTGAGCTCAATTTAAAGAGCTTTCACCTTTACATCATGTATTCCTAGTGCAAGAGATAGTAAGATATTAGGGTTAAGTATTGTTTTCGTCCCTAACGTTTTGGGTCAAAATTAAAATTGTTCCCAACCTTTTTTCGTTATTAAAATCATCCTCAACATTCAAAAACGCTTTAAAATCATCATTTCCCAAATTCTTAGACCAAAATATCCTCCTCATCATCATTCTCCTCTTCACCTTCCTCACCACAACACCAACACCAACACCAACACCAACATCAAGAACACCAAACAACAGCAACAACAATAAACAACACCAAACCAAGAAGCAGAAATAGAAAACAAAAAAGCAGAAACAAAAAAGCAGGAAAGCAAGAAAGCAGAAGCAAGATGTAGAAGCAGAAAGCGATACAGATGAGGCGGCGAGGCGGAGGCGGCGAGGTGGCGGCAGTGGCTCGCGTCTCCTCTCTCCCTCGCCATCCCAATGGCGACGGCCATGACGACGGTGGCTCCAAGCTTCGCCGCCGCCGTCCCCCTCCCCCCTTTCCCCTTCCCCCTCCTCCTCCCCTACACCCCTTCCCCCCACCCCCACCCCGTGTCCTTTCCCCTCTCCCCCTTCGCCAGTGCCGTCCCCCCTCCCCCTCCCCCTCCCCCTCCCTCTCCCTTTTCCCTTCTACCCTGCCCCCTCGCCCTTCCCTTTTCCCTTTTCCCCTTTCCCCTACCCCCTCCCGTGTTTTCTTTTTTTTATGATGATGAGGGTGTTTTGGTCCAAGAATTCGGAAAAATGATGATTTTAAAGCATTTTTGAACGTTGAGGATGATTTTAATAACGAAAAAAGGTTGGAGACGATTTTGATTTTGACCCAAGACATTAGAGACGAAAACAATACTTAACCCTAAGATACTATCTCCTGCATGTAAACAGTTGCCAACACATCTCTCTGTGTTGCAAAAGCTGCTGGAAATATCTAGAAAATGTGCTCAAAATCTTTGGAAAAATTGCTCGAAATCTCTGCAAAAGTTGAGGCAACACGCTCCTATGTGTTGTTCTAGTGCCACCACATCAACAAAGCTGCTTGGAATCTCTGAAATAACTGAAGCAACATAGTCGGATGCCAATACGTGTACAAAGTTACAACAAATTTCTAAAAAACTACAAAAAATCTCTGACGCCACAACATCATCAACACGTCTCCTACGTATTGTGTTAATGTTTCACTATATATTCATAATACTGCAACACACCTCAAATATCAATATTAAAATTAAACACAACTTTTTTCATATTAAAAATAATTTTCGATGATTTCACTTTTTTAATATTTTCTGTCCTCTAACTGTATTTCTCTTCAATTTTGTGTTGATAGTAGGCCAAGGATGTTAACTTCCCTTAGAGTAGTATTTCGTAGGCTTATTTTTATTTGGTCATTTTGTTTATTAAAAAAAAAGTTTACATCTTGCAATGATATTTCAAAAATAAATTAGAATAATATTTTTATTTGAATAGGATAAAATAAAATTAGTTTAGTAATATATTAATCAAAGATTGGTAATGCTATATAAATCTAACATTTTATTTAACACCCAAATTTGATTGATACTACCAAAAAAATTCTGGATACTTTTGTTTTAGTTTCAATTTTTTGCTACTTTTTTCAAGGACATCTTTTCGACAATTATGAAGAATTCTTATCGTTCTAAGATTTTTTTTATTATAAAAAAATAAAAATTAAGTAAGACAAAAATAGGAGGTGAAAAGTAGAAAATCTTATTAATTTTTTTTAAGTATTTCATATGCATTAAAAGAACTTTTTCCTTACTTTAGTGGAAGAGTCCTAATAACAATATTTATAGCATACTATTTAGCTATTTCTTCCTTTTCTAAATCATATTTGAATATTTAAACTCAATTTTATTTTATTAGATTAAAATTTACTTACTATTTACTTTAAACCAACATTTGACATCATATTATATTAGTTTTTATATAACTTTTTTTAATTCAGAATATTCTTTGACTGATTCATGTCTAGATTTTTCTATAATTTTATATAATTAGTTAAGATACTCTTTAAAAAAATTTAAAAAATAAATTTAATATATTTAAAATATTACACAAACTTAATTTTTTTCGTGAATTTTTTTCTGCTTTTCTAGCAAGTCTCTATAAGTACTTTTAAGACATTTGTTTACCATACTCTTATTTTTATTTTCATTCACTTAATGGCAAAATATTGAAAAAAAAAAAGAAAAGAAAAGAAAGACAGAAGAGTGGCATGATGAGTGATTGGTTGAGTACTCTACCAATCATGGCACTCAGAAATCCAGAATCTAAGAGATACTCATCTCATCTGCTATCTTTTTTTCTGTTTACACCGAATCCGAGGCACTTGGATTGCATTCAATCTTTTAATTTAATTTAATTTATAATGACGGTACTAACCTCAATCAAATAAAACCATATTCAATCTTTCATTCACGTCCTCCCGCCTTTTTCTTTGTTTCTTGGCGGTTACTCTAAGCTCACACAATTTCGCTCGCCTTGTAACTTGCAAGCCCTCTTATTGGTCCACGTGTCAAGCATTTAGCCTGTGGTGAGGAAAAGAAGAATATGCTACGTAGTTCCTCAGCTTGCTAAAAAATAAAAAAGTAAATTGTCATTTTAAATGAGTAAAGTCTAAAAATGATTTTTAATCAATTTTTAATTTTGAGTTGAACAAATTAATTTGTTTTATTTTTATACGTGAAGAAATACTTAATTTATATCAAAATAAGAGTGATAATTCGATTATTAAATTTTTTTGAAGTATATATTTGATATATTAATTTTTAATAAAATAAGAAGATAAGTTTATTTTTAATATTTTTAGAAATAACAAAATTATCTCCAATCTTTTAAATAAATTGATATTAAGTTGATATGCTTTGAAACTTTAAAATACAACAAATATTTATTTTTACTCAATTGAAAACCAATTCATCTAATAATTTAAGAGATAAAAAATTTATGAAAAGAATTTGTGATCAAATTAATTTTATAATCAAGTCTAATTAAACGTTTATTTTTTTAATTCATACATGCACTCTTGCTGTTTCTTTTTTTTTTCACTTTCTTCTTCTATGTCTTTTTCTTTTTATTATTTCTCTTTTTCTACATTTAAGAGTAGATAAAAAAATTTATATATTTGTATAATAAAAATGATGTGCTTTTTAGTTAAGAATTTTTTTTTGTTTTATAGTTTATTTTTGTAACTATTCTACATTTAGTTTAACAAATTTTTATGTTCAATTTTACAAATTTCTTGTTGTTATTAGAATTTCTATGTTTTATATTTTTAATTTTAAGAGAGAATTTTCTTATAACAAAAAAAGTCACAAATAAATGTTCAAAAATAAATTGGATGAAAACACATAAATTTTGTATTTTTTATCGAGAACTATCTATTTTTATTATGTTTCCAAATCAATCTATCATCCTCTTTGTTTTTATTTCAAAATGGCTTAAAATTGACAACAGTTTTTGAAGGTTTTCTTACTCTAATCCTCGTAGAATTCTCTTCCAAGACAAATTGCATACCTAAGTTAGGCCATTCCACACTCCACACTCCACATTGACGTATTGTATAAGATTTATTATTTGTTAACATGTATATATACATTTTTTTAGGACACCTTCTTTCAACCACAATTATGCCAAAATTTGATATTCATTTCATTCTCTTTATTATGTTCAAAAAGATTGAATTAGTATATTTCGTGTTCATTCTGACAAAAAAAACACTAAAATACTAACAAAAAATATAATTTATTTTTTATTTTTTTTATTATTTTTATTAATTTTTTATAATTATATTTTTTATTATTATATTTTTTTGAAATTTTTAAATAAAAAAATAAAATAAATTAAAATATCATAATTTCTAATTTATTATCAAATAATATACAAAATACTAAATTTTATATTTTTATCTTTTATATTTTATCTTTAATATTTTATTTTATCCTGTTGTCAAAACTGAATAGACACTAAGGGCTTAATAAGCCCCTCAGCGCTCAATCTATTGCGCAATTCATTAAACATCTCTCTATCTAGTACAAAAAGAAAAGGTAAGAGTGGATCACCTTTATCTTAAGCCTTTTTAAAGATTAAAATGCTTAGCAGAGATATCATTCATTAAAATCGAAATCGAAGAATCAAGGCACCTCCTCATCCAATCCCTTCAGGCCACTCCAAACCCTATCCACGAATCCCAGTCGCACTTTATCATATGATTTTTGACACATTTTTTTCCTCAATGAGTGCATTTACAGTTAAAATATGAGATTTTGCCATTTTCATTAGTAAATACGCAAATTGATTTGGACATTTGGCGGTGGTGGATCGTGGATGTAATCCAAATACATGTCCGCATATTTGTGAAAAACATCAGCATGAAAGTTGATAATTGGCATTGCCGTTTTGTCCTTGCAAATATATATATATATATATATATATATATATATATATATATATGTGTATGTATGTATTCACAAATCCGCTTGCTTTTATTAATAAAAAACAAATTTTCATACAATACAGCACTCACGAATTATATTAAGTCAAATAAAAATTTATTTTTTACAATACAGTATTACCGTTTTGTATTTTTCAAAAATTAAAAAATTTAATAAATCACAATTCAGCGCTACCAATTACCAAAATTGTACTTGTGTCCGTTTTTTCACATGTTTGAAACACAATCACCAAATATTTTTAAACAACACCAAAATTATGTTCCTATTTAAAAAATTAGTCTAATAAATATATTTACAATTATTTTGATGTGAATTAATTTAGCCTTATCTTTTCTTGATATTTTTTTTTCTAACCAATAAACTTGTGCTAATAATAATGTGTTGTAAATATTGGATTTTTTAATTTTAAATTATTTAAATATTTTATTTATTAAAATATACAACGTGTAAAACATTCACATTTTTACATTGACATTATACATCTCAGGTACAAAGAATAAAAAATAAATAATCATAGAAATCGAATACTGTCCGCCGAGATGTCTAATACTTTTAAAAAATATCTTGGATACATCTTAAATATGTTATATCTGTGTAGATATATATTGATGAGCAAAAATTGAAGCTCATGAATATCGGCAAGTGTATCAGATTGCTCAAGTAATACCATGGTGAGTGGATATCGTTCCTACGAAGATTAAATGATTGAGCAAACAATTATCAGATTAAATTCTTAATTAGATTAATAAAACCTGATTTGAAGGGGACAAGATTGAGTCTTGCTCGGAGTTTGAGAACTTTGAGTACTTGAATGCTTGAGTGCTTACGAACAAAGAGCTTGAATGTTGATTTGTGAGAAGATAGTTATAATAAGAGTCAAAGGCTTTGGAGATATTTATGCTTTTAGAGAAATTGTTTACTTATCTTGAAGTTTGCAAAGATCTTTCACGACAAATTTTTAATAACTAATTTCCATTTCTTTGGCTTCTCAATTTTTCAAGCATTAATTAGTTGTCAATTAATTAATCAAGAGATTAAGTACAAAAACTGATTTAGTTTTCTAATAAGATTTAAAAGTAGTCCTTAGGTCGAATTGCATGTCGCATATTCAAGCTAGTCCTGTTCAATTAAATCTTTAGAAGAAAAACACAATTTTCAAAAGTTGTTCAAATCCGAATTATGTGTCACTTATTCAAAATTAGAGTGATTGAAAATTATGCATCTCTCGCACACTAATTAAATTACTATTCCTAACCGAACTCAAAAAGTAACGTAAAAAGGTTTTCAAGTTTTAATTCAAATATCAAATTCTTCAATTATAATAAATAATTCTAGAGAGATTGGCATACCTTTCGATACCACTAATCCGAATGAAGAATGAATAACTCAATTATAAAATAGATCAATGAAAACTTCAAAATAAAATAAACATAGATTAATAACACATAGAAAACATAAACAGAGCTCCTAATCGTTTGACAAAGAATTAGTTACCCATGGAAAAGAAAAGAAAACAATGAAAAGAGATTACGGAGGAGTTGAATGTCTTCCTCTGTGAACTAGGTTCACTTATTTATATCCTAATTCTAGAATTCAAATTCAAACTAAGCTAATCTTATCTTTCGGATAAAAAGATAAGCTAACTTATTACTAACTTTCAAATTTCAAAACAATAATTCAAATTAAATTTAACATCCGAATCTCTTATGTTTCTAGAAAGAATCACTAACTAATCTTTTAGAATCTTCAATATTTTGGATGTGATTAAGGCCTCCAATAATGTGGATAAATGAGTTTGGACCTTAATTATTGAATCCTGAAAATTGTAATTGCCTTTAAGCTGGCTTGGATTAGGGGAATTTTGGGCAAAAGGCCTAAAAACACACTTCCAACACACGCCAGGCATGTGCATTATTACAAGGAGGGACGCTCGGCGAAGGTGAGGAGCTAAGAGTGGCCGCCGGGCGCAAGGAAAGGCTGCCGCGAGTTCTAGAGCGTGAGGATGGGTTCGCCAAACGTGCTTCTTTGTCCGCTAGGCATGTGTTTTGTTTTTGGCTCCACTTTTCTTAGGACATGCTTTCCTTATGCTTCATTTTTACTGTTTTTGAATTTTTTCTTTGATTCTTTATTGTTTTTGAACTTGAAACTCCTGAAATCATAAAAACACTAACACAACTCTAAATATTTGATTATTTATTAAATTTCATTAAAAAACATAAAAAATTGATTAAACCTAATAAAGTAAATGAAAAAAGACTTTAAAAATTATTTAAGATGATGTGTCATCCCAACACTAAAATTAAAACTTTACTTGTCCTCAAGCTAAAAGAAAGATAAATGGAGTTTAGCTTAATGAAAAAGATTTGAACAACTTTTAATATTGAAAACAAAAAGTGGAATTTATGATAATCTTTGTGGTTATATTCAGCTCTCTTATCCTTCATAAATCTTGCATACTTAGGATTTAGAAATTTTCAAAACTGAACTTCGAATTATATTAAGAGAATCTTTTTGAATTTGTATGACTTGAAGGCAGTTTACTTCTTATTTGGGTTAGAAAAAAGATCTTTGCGGACTTTTGAATCTTAGTGTTTGTCACAAGATAACTCTTAACGAACTTCAATCGATAATTTCGAGCTAGTTGGCCCAAGATACCAGGTGATGAAGTATCCCTCGAATCTAATTATCCAAGTCTCTCTTTAACACAGTCACACTATAGCACATTACTAGGGTTTTGATCCAGAAATTGATACCTAAAACCTTTTTGGACTACTTAATGTTTTGTTTTAAGACAACTCTTTAAGTGGACTTCAATCGATAATCCCGGTCCAGTTGACCCAAGTTATCGGGTGATAAAACATCCCTCGAATTTACTAGCCCAAGTCTATTCTTAAAATAGAAACATCACAGACACATAACTGGACCCTAATCATCGGTACTCAGAATCTTGAAACTTTTGATTTTTTGATCTTTCCAGACTCTTTTTTTTTTTAAACTGCTTCAAGTAATTGATGATGATAGATCGAATTCTCATAATACTCCTTTACATCTCCATTTTTAAATATTCTTTTTCTGTTTTCTCAAGATTCAAGCATTTTAGATTTTTTCAAATGTAACACATATATGTAAGCACATCTACTATTTATTTTTTAATTATTTATTATTCAATTCCTTCTTTATTGATTAAGATATTCTCCGTTACAAGGATAATCACTAGAGATACAAACAAAAAAAGAAAAGAAAAAGAGAAAAAAATGCAAAAAAGGAAATTAAACATGCAAATGAAAGGAAATAAAGGGGGAAAGAAATACTTAACCATCACCAAAGGGAGTTTTACCAGGATCCCTTTACTCATCATCATTCTCACCGCTTTCTTCATATTCAGTTTCAACTGTTATTTTTTAGTTTTGGACATGTTATATTTGTTGTCTCTGAAGTTTCTGAAGCTCCTCTTCTCTCTTTCTTCCAGCTTCTGCTTTCCTATCGGCTTGTTTTATTTTTGCTCGAGCTTCAGATGTCATGACATCAGGATGTGCATCATGCATACTCATGCAGAGATAGTTGAGCTTGTTTTTTATTTTCTGGTAACGTTGTTCTAAATTCCAATGAAACTGTTAAAACTCTGTAGAACCGTTGTTTCAAATTTTTTGGGAATAAATCTAACGATAACAAACTCTAGAATTTCGCCAATTAAAAATTAATATTCATTGCTAAATTTGTCGGTAATTAGCGACAAACGAAAAAATTCGCTGATAAATAATTACCAGCAAAATTTATGCCATCAGAATAATCCATCAGTAAATTCAACAGTATCCGATAATTTTTATAGTATTTTCTATAACAATAATTTTCATTAAAAAACCTTAAAATTTGTTATACGCTTTTATAGAAAATAATCATAAAATTAAATAATAAAAAATATTAAAAAATATTAAAATTAATTATTTTTACCATATTTTTAATCATTAATTTAATTTTTTTAGTTTATAATTTAATTAGTCCATATTTTAAATATCTCTAGCCTTCCTCTTAAATAATTATTATTGGTATGATACACTGCAATTTCTCAGTCACATATCATAAAAATATTTTTATGTAATTTTATAAGAGCCACTTAAGTATAGACTTTTGCATTGTATAGATTTATTCAATATTTTCTTTTTATCTTGTACAGTTGTACATTGTACTCCGGTATGTATACCATTTCTACGAAAAGCATTGCATTTTCTTTTTCTTTTTTAATTATTTTCTTTTACTCTCTAACTCTTAAGCCATTGGATGGCTGCTGAATGCAAGTCACCAGTTTTGCTGAATGAAGTTACATAATCTTGATCTTCCTATTTCGTATCAAGTTAGATGCTTTACGCTTTACCTTATAATATGATTCTAAAATCTACCATATTATGTCATTAAAATAAAAAGTATAAATATTCTGTGAATACCAAAACTTAGCAAATATAATTAATGTTATGAATCAAAGATATTATTATAACGAGAAGTTTAAATACTATAAATAAAGTTTTGAATTTAAACATGTTGTCACAATGTATTTTTTTCTTTTTAACAAAAAGAGTAGAAACAAAGTGTATTATACTGAAGTTGCAAGTGTTTTTTGGTCCTTGGATTCTCATGGTTAACGCTCACCGGCAGCGTCAGGACCAAAGAAATTAATCAACTTGACCAAATCATGAATGCAAGGCTGATTTAAATGACAAGATTATTGCTACTGGTGGTTTCTTTACCCTGTCAACGGGGTAAGATATGAAGGTTTCATATATACATAACAGGACTTTAATTGGATGTATAAAATATTGAATTCCATTTATCTTTATGAGCCATTTGCTACATCATTCGGTAATAACTGACCACAATTCCCTTTTGACCAAGCTACCTCATTGAATTTGAATGTCTGAAGCCTATCAGCCATAGTAACCGTGTACCTGCTGAAATAAAAATAACATGACCAAAGTTCCTGACAACAAATCCAATAATAGTTCACCTCAAGTTCATGCATGCATGTACCCCGTTTTTTACATGAGAATTTGGACTGACATTTGGTTCTTTCACTTGGTATATTAAATATCCTTTAGGAAGCATTTTACATGTATATTAGGATATTAAATAATTCAATATTTTCAACCATTAATCTTAATTATGTTTATATTTTATGATTAAAATCAAATATTATAATCAATTTAAAAATTAAAAATTAAAAATAATAAATAAAAATATTGAAACATCTGACACTAATACCTATGAAATGTGTTTTATTCTTTAATTTCAAATGGATAATGCCATTCTTATTTAAAAAAATTATTCCTAATACAAAATATATCTACTAAAAAATCTTATTAGACTAGAAGAGTGAAATTATAGAAGTAAAGATTTTCCTTTCAAGTTGCGCATTATATATATATATATATATATATATATATATATATATATATAAAAAGAGAGAAAGAGAGAAAATATAAAAACTAAATTTTTGGTAACTAATAATTTTATTCAATTTTTCTTTTGCGCTTTAAAGTTATTTTTCTTTTTCTTGCTGTTTACACTGAACATCAAATTTAAAATTGTCACTTCTAGGGATGACAAAATTTTTTAATGGCCAGGTATTTGCAGAAATTTATTTATCGAAAAATAGATTTAGGAGTCTTTTTCGACTTGTGAGGGACGAAGACGGAGACCCGCAAAATAAATGGGACGGGGGCAGGGAGCGAGGTTCTCATCCCGTAGAGACCCGTATAATTCCTGCATATAAGAAATGTCGAAAATAACTTTTTATATATATTAGTTAGTTGTAATCCTAAATTCCTATTTCCCTTCTTTTGTATCGTCACTCCTTTCAGATTCTCTCCCTCTCCTTCTCACTCTCCTCTTCGCCAGACCGCTACCCTTCTCCACTCTCACTGCCATTCGTCAGACCGCCACCCACATCTCATCTCACTGCTTCCACTTCTCATTCACAAGGTCGTTGCGAGGAGCTTGAAGCGTCGTCATTTATGTCTTCGTCCTCGCGTCTTTGTCTTCGTCTTCGGAAGAGGCGGAATTGTTGCAAGGAGCTTGAAACGTTGCCGTCTTCATCTTTGGGAGAGGTAGAACGTCGCGAGGAGATTGAAGTATTTCCGTCTTCGGAAGAGGTATAAGTATCTTTCGCTGTCATTGCCTCCATCTTCAGTAAAGGTATTTTTTTTCCAAAACATATTTTTTATTTTATTTTTCTTCTTTTTAAAAATTGATTTATTTACTACTATAAATAAATACTGTTCTAATTTTTATTCAAAAAACTGCTTCTGTTTTGATGAAGGTGAAGTGGTTTGCAGAAGATCTGTTGAATTTTGATGGTTGATGCTTGATTTGTGTGGTAAACAATTTTAAGATTAGTTTAAATTTTGTTTATGAATTAGTGATGACTGGATGTAAATGGGTATTTAATGTGGCTGGTAGATTAATTTAGTATATGCTTGTGTTTGACTCAAGTAGATTTTAAGTTGGATGAATAAATTTGAAAGATTTTATGATTTGAATATTTTTTTATGTTTAATTGATTTGGTTTGAGTATGATTTGTGAATTTAGATTGCATGTTGCTGGTGATGGAGATTCTGAATGTAATTGTAATTGTAATAGATTTATATTAGTTTTTTAATGAATCTGCGGATATTCGCGAAGACCCCAATCTCTAGCGGATCAGGCCCCTATTACGCATCGTAGGGATGGCACAAGGATGGGAACTGATTATGGATGGTGGGGTTCGGAAGTAGGGGGATGTCCCCACTCCCATGAAAATCCATTGCCATCCCTAGTCACTTCAAAACATACTCTCTCTCTCATGGGTAATTTGGCCTGCCTGCCAAATAAAGCAGGCTTCAAATGCTAAATCGTTTAATTTTTTTAAAAAAATACAAAAATATTATTAAATTATGATATAATTTTGTTATTATTTTTTAAATTTTTTAATTTTAATATAATTATTTAAAATAATATCCATTAATAGAATCATCTTTATGTTAAGAAATAAATCATATAATTTGAACATATATAAAAAGTATAAAATAAAATAAATAAAGATAAAAATTAAAAAAAGAAACAAAGTGAAAAAAGTGTATGTGTTTAAAAATTATTGTATAATTGTTAATTTTTATAATACTAATCTCTATTTTATAAAAGGATTTAACTAACTTATTTTTTAAGGTCACAAGTTAAGGTTGCTAGTAATAGAAAGTTTTAAATAGCCCACTTTAATAAATACACAACAAATGCATTGAGAATTTAAAATTGTATCATTTTTTATAAAGATTTTTTCTTTGTAGCACATGTTAATTAAATCTTTTATTAAAGAAAAAAAAAAAAATTTTGGCCCCATGGGCCGACTGGCCTAGCCTCGCCCCAACACGTCAAAACCCATGGATTTGATAGTACGAGTTTGGTGGAATTTATTTATTTGACAGATTTTAAATTCTAGTCGGGCCTATCTTTTTTGGCAAGTTAGCCCAACGAGTTCGGCCCGTTTTTGCCACCCTTACATACATACATCAACACTAGTCATGGAAGCCTTCATGAGCTCCATTGACCTCTCTTCCTCCTCAGTCACAAAAGCCTTTAACTTCTTTGACCTCTCCTCCCTCTTGCTCCCTTTGTTGCAGCCATATTGCTCAACAATTTCGACAATGTCAAAGGCGTGAAGAACTAGTCCAAGTAAAGACAATGGTGGTGCATGCAAATAACTGAGACAGTGAATAACAAGCTTGAGAATGAGAAGCAAGAATAGTTCAAGATTCTATTAAAATAAGTGTAGCAGATTTTGTTAGTTTGTTAGCTAGAGTAACTGTTTTAGTGCTAAGGCTTGGTGTATATATATATATATATATATATATATATATATATAGTGTAAGAACAGTAAGTTTAATTTACCAATTAATTATAACAAGAATTTGTATTCTCAAATAATATCAGAGGGTTTTGCCATTGTCATGGAAATTCCATTTTCCCGACAATTAAGTTCTTCTTTAGAGGAGGCGGAAATCATAAAATCTTTTAATAATTTGCAATCAATTCATTCCATTTTTTCTTTTTTCGAGGATAAATTTACATATTTAAAATTTTTTTCGATGTACGAATACCCTATCCTATCCATTTGGAAATCTTAGTTCAAACTCTTCGGTACTGGGTGAAAGATCCACCCCTTTTTCATTTATTAAGATTGTTTCTTTATGAGTATTGTAATTGGAATAGTCTTATTACTAAAAAAAAACTTATTTTGACTTTTTCAAAAAGTAATCCAAGATTTTTCTTGTTTCTATATAATTTTTATGTATGTGAACACGAATTCATCTTTCTTTTTTTACGTAAAAAATCCTCTTTTTTACGATTAAACTCTTTTAGCGTTCTTTTTGAGCGAATCTATTTCTATACAAAAATAGAGCATCTTGTAGAAGTCTTTTCGAATAATTTTTCGTCTACCTTATCATTCTTCAAGGATCCTTTGATTCATTATGTTAGATATCAAGGAAAATCCATTCTGGCTTCAAAGTATGCGCCTTTTTTGAAATAATAATTTAATTGTCCGAAATATATTCAAAATTTTAAAAGTATTAATTTAAAAATTTGAAGATAAAATTTGGATTTAGCGAATTTTTTCGAGTAGAAAAGTGTACTTTTCTGTGAAAAAATGCATAATAATGCGTACCGGTAATTTAGCCAACAGTACTGGTTTAAGTTTATTCGGTACTGTGTAAGAGTAATAAAAACTGTAGAAAAACTTAGAAAAATATTTAGAATTGAAAACTGGACACTAATTTTAAAGGTTTTGTCCCAAAGTTGGACCAAACGAACCAAAACTACAAACCGGTTGGACCGGACCTAAGTTGGCCCAAGCCAAACATATAAATGTACCTTTAATGAGCCATTCAGCTTATTTCACCCACCAAAACAAAGAGAGGGTGGTTGAAGAGAGGGAGATGATAAGCGGAGGGTTACATTATTTACTTCCACCTTCTTTCGATCATAACTTGAGTTATAAAACTCCGATTTGCGTATCATTTGAAACTATTCGAAACTCTCGTTGAGCTCTTTGATTTTATCTAAACAAAGTGATAAGAATCTCGAAATCTATATTTCAGTTCTTTGCTCTACATATTTTCGCATTTTGAGTTTGGTTATTGAGTAGATTTTGTGTTTTTGATTGTTTATGTGGTATCTAACATTTAGAAAATTGTTGGGTTTGTTCCAATCCATAGTGGATAAGGTAAGAAAGCGCTTAACCCTTGTGGTTTGTCAATTTATTAAACTCTAGGATTAATTTGTGGTAATTTGTATGATAGCTAGCTTGAATTGATGTTGTTTAGAGTGGAATTCATGATTGGAATGCTTGGAATATGAGCTAAAGTAGTGGCTAAGTTTGGTTTCTTGATTGAAATTGGAAAGCTTGTGGAAGAGGCTTTTTGGTGCTTGTGTGAGAATCGGCCAAGGTATGATTTCGGTTTTCTTTAAAAAATATGTAATGTTGTGGGCAACTTAGACTAGTAGACCTTAGGATGAGATTAAATTGATGATGAATATTGATGTTAATAATAATTTATGATGATTGTTGATGTTGTTGAGGAGTTATGATGGTTGTTGATGTTGATGACAATTGATGGTAATTATGAGTTTTCATGATGATGAATTGGTGAATAATGAATGTGATGGATATGGCTAAGGGTTGATAGTGTTTGTTGATGATTATGTTGATAATGGGTATTGATATGAATTATGTTTAATTGAGAACTTTGAATGAGTTGATGAGGGAAAATTGATGGTTTAGGTGGTTGAATGATTGAGAAATAGTTGAAGAATGTTTGGTATGGATTTGGGTTATTTGGTATTGTTTGGGGTGTGATTGAATTGGTTTGGTTTGAGGGATTTAGTATTTTGAGGATTTGACAAATTTGGTAAATCTTGTTTTGAACCAACTTTGGATGGCCATAACTTGGCATTTAAAGTTTGGAATTGAGTGAATTTTATTTTAAATTAAAGATTGTTGTGAGAGATTTAAAATGGTATAAAGAGGAGGAAAATCGGAGTTTCGTGGAGGAAGTTAAGAACATTGGAAGTTAGGTACAAAAAATTGAATTTTGTGATGTTGCAGAGAACCAAAAACTCTAGTTTGTGTTCCCACGCACACTATCGTGCGCACGCACTGACCAGACCGTGCATATGCATGAGAGGGTGTACATAAATTTTGCAAGTTGTATATATGCACGACATGATGTGTACGCATAAGCTAGGGAAGTCATCTGGTGCGTGCGTACGCACGCGTGGACAAATCCTTCTGGTGTGTGCGTACATACGGCTATGATGCATACGCACAAGTCCTATTTTTCACCAAAAACTCTGTTTTAACTGTTTAACCTTTCCGACAAGCATGTAAACTTCTGTAACACTTGTTTAAGATCTCCTAGCTAGTATTTAGGCTTTAAAACAAGGGAGAGCACAATAAGTGAATTTAAATGGGTATTTTCTGTTATCATTATAGACGATGGTTTAGGCTTGGAAAGTTCTGTGGATGAATTACGAGAGTGAACCAACGGTGTGTTGCATTGATATTGAATTGAGACAAATGACTGTTTAAAGTTGTTAGACATGATGAGAATGATAATAATCACTGAGACTGAATATATTTGGCTGATATACTATGATTAGTAAGTCGCTGTGCGCTTGGTAAGGACGGTGGTTAATCCCGCTTGTCAAAGTTGCGGCGTCGGTGTAAAGATGGTGGTTAATCCTACTTACGTTGAGATGTGAGGTTTGAGGTAGAGTATCCCGCTCGCATCCTCTCGAGTAAAAATACTTTTTCTCCCGGCCCGCAACAGTGGCAACTGCAACCACAACTCCTTACTACTTTCACAACAGCAGCAAATTTAATCGCAACATACAATAACTGGAACTCAACTCTATGGCAATAACACCGCAAAAACTTCAGAAACATATAACAGAACAGCGACGAAAAGACTTTTCAGAGCAAAGACAACTTACTATATCGAAAGAAACGAAGTACAACATAGTTGCAGCTCCAGCATTGACTCCGGTGAGCTCCAGCAGTAGCGGCTTCAATCAGCGCCGAAAAGAACTCGTTGCGACAACATCATTCAACAAATAGGACTTAAGCGATAACTCTCATGGTAATCACGATTTTGGCATCACAAAGAGAAATAAAAAACAGAGGTAGAGATTACTAGGAGGTTGTGGCTCCTATGGTGGTTTTTGGCAACGACAACTATGGCGGCAGCGGACAGCTCAATGGCGGCAAAGGAGGCACAACAGCAACGAATGGTGGCGCAAGCAGCGACAAACGGTGGCGCAAGCAGCAACAAATGGCGCGGCTTTGACGGTGACACTTTTCACAGCCCCACGGACAGTGGCGACAGATTTGATTGCAACGGGAGGCACAGGGACGCGAACAAAGGCTCACTCCTCCACTGACTCTCGCATCCTCTTCTCCTTCTCCTCGCGTTCATTCTCTCTCCCATCTCCTCCACGATGACGATGGCGATGGTGGCAGTGACGCCCACCGGCATCGTCTTCCTCCTTCCTCCCCTCCCCTTTTCTTCTTGTTCTTCGGCTCTCCCTTCCTCTCCGTTGTCTCTCTTCTCTCCTTTCCTTTCTTTGTTTCTTTTCTTTCGTTCGGGGGTGGCGGCGCGGGTAAAGATAGATAGTGAGGTGAGTGTGTAGTTCTGTGTGTTAGGGTGTTGGTTAGGGTAAGTTTGGAAATTAGGGTTTGTATATGAAATTAAGGTAATAATAAAATTTGGGGATTTTAATAAAAATTAAGGGGTAGAGTATTAATTTTAAAACGAAAGTAAATGTAAAATAATTATCTTTGAAATACCATTTTATTATCAACTTGTAAATTTATTTTCAAATAAATACATAGAGATAATTAAATTAATTTTTTATTCATAAAATAAGGTTCAAAATCTAAATATTGAAATTGATACATATCAAATTCTCATTATTTTTCAATTAATAAAGCTTTAAATTATAAATAAGAATTTTCTCGGTTTATATATAAAAATATTTGAAAATATAATCTTAAATAAATATAATAGATCATAAATAACTTATTATTTAATTTTAAAAAATTTGGAGTCTTACATCTTACCCCACACATAAAAATTTTTTGTCCTATATATATATATATATATATATATATATATATATATATATATATATAAAGGTGAAGTCTTTGGTAGTTAGAATATTAATGGCTAAAGATGGCTAAGAGTTGACCTTTAAATAAAATAATGACACATGGTAGATTTGGTTTCACAACTTTTCAATATTCTGAAAGGTAGTTAAGAGTGTGCAATAATTACTAGGAAGTTATCTTGTGGATAGAATTGTCATTTGAGGTTAACTTGTGTGTTGTTGGTTTTTGGACAAAAATATTATTGGGCCATTATACAAAATAAAATCAAAACAGCTCAAATGTAAAATCTAATCAATTTTTTGACGGTTTAATTACTCTGTTGGTCCCTATAGTTTTACTAAATTTTTAATTAGGTTCCTATACTTTTTTCCCTTTCAATTGAGTTCCTACACTGTTTTTAATTTTGTAATTACGTCATTTTCATGTTAAAAATATTAAAATTAACATAATATTTTTACCAAAATACATGCAGTCAAAGATTTAATTAAGTTTTTAATTATAAATACCTTCAATTTGCGAAAAAATATTCAGTTAATTCTAATATTTTTTATACTAGGAAGGACTTAATTATAAAATTAAATTAGTGTAGGGACCCAATTGAAAGGAAAAAAGTATAGGAACCTAATTAAAAA
The DNA here is from genome assembly GCF_003086295.3 of Arachis hypogaea. NCBI lineage: Eukaryota > Viridiplantae > Streptophyta > Magnoliopsida > Fabales > Fabaceae > Arachis > Arachis hypogaea. Next base: position 68,189,258 of record NC_092037.1, read on the forward strand.
TTTGGTGAAACTATAAGAATCAACAGAGTAATTAAACCTTTTTTGGCACAATTATAAAATAAAGTTTATTTATTCAATTTTATTCCTTAATTTGTTTGTATTTCTCTAAAAAAAAAACCGTAAAAAATATTATGATATTGATACCCTAAAAATTTTATTAAGGGACAAACTTAGTATTTTTTTACGAGATATAATTGTAAGCTTTATTTTTTACATTTGTTTAAAAAATTGTTGGATTGTGAGAGTGTTCGTTTTTTTAATAATTATACAAAAAATAATAATGAATTAATATAAATATATTAACATTTGTAAAATACATGTTATAAACATTAAAGTCAGCCACCAGTATAAAATATATGTTAGAATATAAATATATATTTATTATCTATTATATACTACTGATTTTACAACTAAAATATGTCACATATAAGTTTTTTATTGCAATTAAAATCAAATTTCTCTCCAAAATTAAAGAATTTTCTCATCCTCCTCTTTCTATCCCTTTCTCTATCTCTCTCATTCCTTTACTTACTCTATCTCTCTTATATATCATTATTAATTACTAATTACAAATTTGACAATCAAAATATACAACATGGCATTTTCTAATTACATTCAAACAAAATTAAAATTTTAAAATTAAATATAGCTATATTAATATTATATTTATATATTACTAACTAATTTAATAACTAAAATGTATCACATGACATTCTCTTATTAAAATTTTTAGAAAAAATATTTTCCTCCAAAATTACTAAATATCCTTCTTACATTCTCTTATCTACCTCTTTTTTTTTTTCTATTTCTCTCTATCCTTCACACTCTATATATAATTTATATTAAAAAATTGACAAATCAAAATGTGCCACCAAATATTATTTTATTGTAATTAAAATAAAAAAAATTTTAGCTTCCAAAATTAACAAACTCCCACTTCTATTCTTCTTTTTATCTTTTTCTCTCTTTTCTCTCATTCTCTATTTTTCTCTACCATTTTGTTCTATAAAAAATAAAATTAACAATATAATATAATTTAAATAAAAAATCTTATTATATATATATTTTTTATTTAACTTTAAATTTTTACTGTTTATCTTTCTAATCTATATTTTTACACTTTTTTTTCAAATATTTATTATATATAATTTAAAAAATACTAATATTGTGATTAAAAGTTAGAATTAATATAAATTTTTTTATGCTGATATCTAATTATATTTTTATATATAGAGAGTAACAAATATTATTTTTAAATAACAAGTATAAAAATTAATTATTTTTATTTGTACAATAAAGTTAACACCTAATCAAATATAAGAGTATACAAGTTAAATTTTTTTAAATTTTAGATAACAAATGTTAAAATTAATTATTATTAAAAAATTAAACTCTTTCATATGAAACACTAAAAAACTTATTGTTAATTTTAAAAGCTAAAGAAAAATTTTATTTTATTACAATAAAAGATTATTTAGCGGCATATTTTGATTTGTCAAATTATTAATATAAATTATAAATTATATATAGAGTGCGAATGATAGAGAGAAATAGAAAAAAAAAGAGAGATGGATAAGAGAATGTAAGAAATAAGTTTAGTAATTTTGAAAGAAAATATTTTCTCTAAATTTTAATAAGAGACACATTTTAATTATTAAATTAGTTAGTAATATATAAATACAATATATAATATAGTTAGATTCAATTTTGAAATTTTATTTTTATTTGAATGTAATTAGAGATATGTTGTATATTTTGATTATCAAATTTATAATTTCAAATTTATAATTAATAGTTAATAATGATATATAAGAGAGAGAGAGTGAGTGAAAGAATGAGATAGATAGAGAAATGGTAAGAGAGGATGGAAGAATTCTTTAATTTTGGAGAAAAAAATTTATTTTAATTATAATGAGAAAGTAATATGTGTCACATTTTGGTTGTAAAATTAGTAGTATATAATAGATATAATAGATGTGTATTTATATTTTAATATGTATTTTATACTGGTGGCTACTTTAGTGACTAATTTTAGTATATACATAGCATAACCCTTTATTTAGTGAAATTTTATTCTTACATAGAATGGTTAATTTTATTGAAAAAAACTCTTATTGTAAATTTTAAACAGAATTAATTCTGCAATCAAATCACAAAAATTTACTGAATGATTAATTTACAAAGAGAAAGAGATTTCATTATTTGAACCTAAATTTAAAAAAAAATTGTGATTGTTTAATTTAAATTTTAGTCTTTTTTAAATTTATATTTTTTATCTCTCTCACACTATTATATATTGACATGTACTTTTTTTTATATTATACAAAAGATAACCAATAAAATATAATTGCACAAAATATTTGCGAAGACATTATTATTAAACATATTATAAACAATATTGTCAACATATTAAAATAGCAAGAAGATATTTTTTAATTATTAAATTTTTTGATATGTTAATTAAGTTATTAGAATTTTATTAATATACTTAATTTTACAAATGTTAATATATTTATATTAATTCATTATTATTTTTTGCATAATTATTAAAAAAAACGAACGCTCTCACAATCCAACAATTTTTTTTAAACAAATATAAAAAATAAAGCTTATAAATATATCTCGTAAAAAATACTAATTTTATTCCCTTAATAAAATTTTTAGGGTATCATAATATTTTTTACAGTTATTTTTTTAAAAAATACAAACAAATTAAAAACAAATTATTGAAGAAATAAACTTTATTTTACAATTATGCCAAAAAATTTATTGGACCTTATACTTGAGCAGTTTTAATTTTGTTTTGCATAATGGCCTAATAATATTTTTGTCCAAGACCCAACAACATACAAGATAATCTTAAATGACAATTCTATTCACATTGTAACTTCTTAGTAATTATGGCACACTCACCTAAGCCTTTAGAATATTAAAAAGTTGTAAAATCAAACCCACCAAGTGTCACTATTTCATTTGAAAGTCAACTCTTAGCCATTTTTAGTCATTAGTATTTTGACAGCGAGAGATTTCACCTATATAATAATAATAATAATAAGGGAGAAACTGTTCTGCAAAACAAAAACTACAAGGTAGGCTTGATACAAAAGATTACTTGGTTCAAACATGCGATGATAGTGTAATGTGACGAAAGGTTACAAAATAGCTTGGTATTAAAGCAACGGTGGGTAACATTCGTACACTGATCTCGTACCAACTTCAGAACTTCTATCTAACGTACCTTCACCATTCCCAACTGTGCTTTATCGAACAACTCATTCGAGGGTTCTCAACCTCATCCATCACTTTGCAAACTCACTACCGGTCACAAGTCTAACATCAACAAAACTCTTCCGCGTGAATGAAAGTTCCGCAACTTTCTGTGACGTTGCCTACTTACAAACTTTACCTTCTGCGTCCATGAACCGCATCCTAAAGAACTAATGTATCGCTTGCTATGTCTAAAGGTCGCATGTGACACCAGACAAATCTCGAGTTTACTCAAGAGGATACAAGACCATAAAAAAAGACAAGTGAAAAGGATAGTACTCATAAGGATTTGAAAGAATGAATTAAACTACAAGTAAATAAGGACGCATAAGCAATGAAGAGTGGCAAAAAGAAAATCAATTGGCAATATTAAGAATAACTCCCGAATCAAAGAAATCCAATAGGATCAGTAAGAAAAAAATAGTGCAGTAGTTTGAAATGAATTTAAGTTGAGTCAAAGCAGTATGATATTTATAGGAAAAATACGACCAAAGCTAATGATGCTCACAAAATTTAAAACTATGATTAGAAACACCTTCTAATACATTGTATATAAAAAATGAAAACCTTAAGAAAAAATCATTTCACATTCTGAAAGAAAAGGTATGTAACAAACATTTTGTAAAAGAATGACAAAAGCATAAATATTGCATCATGTTAGAGTAAGTACAAGTTAAAATAGATTATGCAAAGTTTGAAAAATGAAAACCAGTTTGGCTAAAAACAAAAATATTTTCTCAAATATTTTGAAAGATATTTAGATACACAACTAAACAAAAGCATCCTTAAAAGAGTAATATGGTTGGAAGAAAAATTAAGTTGCATTGCATCAAAACAATTTCTAAGTTAAAGATAGAATCCCAAAAGATACTTAGGTAGTCAATCAAATAAAGGTATGTAGTGAAATTGTGAGAAAGTTGGAAAAAAATCAAATTTTGTTCAAAAAAAAAAAATATGAGGTAAGGCTTTAAACTACATAAATTTTCAAAGTTCATATAATGAAGTGTATGTGAAACTAAAGACAATTTTATAAAAAATTCAAAGATCACTTTGATGCATCAAACAAGTTCAAAGTTACATCAAAGAGTACATGAGTCAAGAAGAGAAGTTTAAACAATAAAAAGGCAGACATCCCAAGGAATTTAAGCAGACATATGCAGTTAGGATCAAACGAGAATGCATATGAACAAAAGAATAGGGTTGGAAGATAATCAAATTACTTTCCAAGAAAGAAAAAAACCCAAACAAAAACATTCAAGGCAGACCATGAAAGAACAAGATAAATAATCGAGTAACCTCGAGAAGCAACATCTATCATTTTCCAAACCTCGCGATATGCGTTACCTATTACTTCTATTTCACCTATAATAATCCGTTAGTACTCTCATATACATAAACCCTTAGTGTTAAATTGGCCAAACTTAATACCGTAATATATGCAATGGTAAACTAACAGCATTAATCAATAGGCAATCATATGAATAAAGCTTTGATTCTCGTCATCCGAATAAGACATACTACATGACAGACGCTCAGAATATGCAACTGAAGCATAAGCAGTCTATTCTTCAGGCTCTACAGGAAAGAATGCTCTGATACTATGATGTAACACCCTTACTACCAGAATGTCATGCTTCTGACTGCGTCACTCTGATAGCGAGGATATTACGATGACTTCCATATATTTAATAATAAAATAGGAGGTTTTTTTTAACTCGAAATCGTATCATTGTTTTCTTTGAAAAACCGAAAATACTTTTCTTTAAAAAACATGCATACAAGACTCCCTATACAAGTAACCACAAATATTTCATACGTACATATTATTACAATTATAACTCATATTCCTCTTACAAAAATATAAGAATAAAGGCGAGAAAAAAACTACAACTATATATACAACCAAAAGTGCAGAAGAAAAACTTCATAAGCTATCTCGTCCGTCTTGAAAAGAGAAGTTTGTAGGGGATGGGAACCTAACCACATGGTATCATTAGAAGAGTTTTAGAATTGTCATAAGAAGATATATAAAAGAAACTATTTTTAACCACAATGATCATCGCTCGTCTTATGAATCTTTTTGAAAATATCTAAAAGTTCAAATTTATATTTTCATTATGAAAATCTTAAAAGTTACCTAAACTGTATGAATGACAAACCTGTTCCAAGCATAGGTTCATTAAATCTATGATGAATCATCTTGATTTTTATGCTTTACTAAACCTTAAATATAAATCAATCACGGCCTTCGGCACAAGCATAATCAATCATGGCCTTCGGCCCAAGCATAATCAATCAGCACTTAATCCACCACAATCTAACCAACGAGTCACAATCACAAGTAATGAAGTTTAAACATATTCAAGAGCAATTACAGCAAGTATGTCAATTAGCAGTTAAACATAAATATTCACATAGGCAAACCATACACAATATGCACACCCAGATAATGTCACATAGATGCACATGATGCATGCCTGTCCTATTAGCCATGAGCTCACGTGTCGATTAAGCCGCCAGAATCCGACACATTCGGTATCTAACCTAGACATTGTCTCTTTGTTGTGCATCCCCATAAGGCATAACCCGGACTTATCACATGCCAGTCTGAGGAAAAGTTCCATGTCACCTTCTTCATGGAGGTATCAATATCTGAAATTTGTGCTTGGCCACCTTTACAATCAAAGAGAACTTTCATTGCTGTCGTGCATCTCCAGGAGACATAACCCGAATTTATCACATGCCAGTCTACGAGGGAGAGTGCCATGTCACCTTCTCCGTGGAGGCAGTGCTATTCGTGATGTGTTCGACCACCCTTACGATTAGAGAGAACAAATCTCAACTGGGATATAGTGCCCATGCACACTCTCGGGCTATCGTTCCCTGCACACTTTTTAATTACAACCAAACTCAATTCATAATGATAATCAAAACATAAGTCTTTGTACTCATCTTTATCACGATTCAAAATCATTCTTGGCCCATTTACTTCAATAGCAATATATATGTTTAATTCACATCATGTCAAGAATCACCTTTTTCTCAAATCATTTTCCTTTAAAACCAATACCATTTTTTATAACATTTTTCAAAACTTCCAAAGCAACTTGACTTAAAACCAGTTTTTCTTTTATAAAACTCAATTCTCACTTAACCACAATTTTTCCAAACTAACCTCAAAATTATTTCAAGTTTAAACCTCTTTCAAAAGATAAAAAAATATTATTTATTTTTAAATCAATCACTTAATTAATTTAAATTAGGATTTATTAATTAAAACTCTACAGCAAGGTCTCTAAACTTTAAAGGAGCCATAACCAATCTCATTTTTAACCAAACTTACAAAATCTTTTCAAGAATTAAGTCTCAAAATTAAATGAGTTAAATCATAAACTAATTTCTCAAATGATCAAAATCATAGAATTCATTCTTGTTTAACTTTAAATAATCAATCTCATTACTTTAAATTAGAAGCAATCAAATAAACTCACTTTCGATTTAACCAAGTTTCTCTAAAAGAATTTCTAACTTTTCTTTAAGTTACGACATTTTTAAAAAATCTCGAAATTCATTTTATTTTCACCAAATCAAGTTTGAATACTTTAATTCCTCTAAAAATTCTCAAAACAGAATGCTTCAATTAAAATTAACCAATTCAACTTCTTTTCAAGTTCAAAACTTTTTATCAAAGACTCAAAAATTGTTTATTCTCAAATACCCATTTTTATTACTTTATTTTTCGCTAAAAGTGCCCCTCAAAACATAATTCTTTTCATAATTAATCAAACCCAAAACAAGTTAATGCTTTTTATTAAATGTTACTTAAACACTTATAAAATTCTCGATAGCACTTCTCCAAAAATCCGGACTTTACCACCCTTTAAGGTTTCCATCTAAACTACATTTCTCAACCCTTCTTAATAGTTTCAAAACCAAACCATTCTTAAATATAAATATACAAATCAAACTTTTAATACAAAATCCTTTCTCAATCCACCATAAAACCATTTCTCAATATAAATATTAAATCAGATTTTCAATAGAAACCATTTCTCAAAATATATATTGAGAAACAAATAAAGTAAACAATCACATCCATTCAAAACAAATTAGTTTAATCTATAATACTCACAAAATCACAAAAATATATTTTTCACATCAATATCTATTTATAACAATGTTGTAGTACAAAATAAGTTTAAAAAAAATCATACCTCGAATAGTTGAAATCCGTAAGCCATAAAATGCGTCAAAACTCTTTTGCAGCTGCAACCACAGCTCCCTACCATTTTCGCAGCAACAGCAGCAAATTTAATCGCGACATGCAATAACCTGAACTCAACTTAACTCCGCAAAAACCTCTAAAACATATAACAGAACAATGATTAAAAGAGTTTTCGGAGCAATGATAACTTACTGTACCAAAAAGAACCAAGTATAGTGCAGCCGCAATTCCAGCAGTTGATTCCGGTGAGTTCCAACAGTCGTGGCTTCAACTAGCGACAGAAATAACTCGCTGTGACAATATGCTGTGACAATATCATCCAATAGATACGAGTTAAGCGACAACTCTCACGGATATCACGACTTTGGCGTCACTGAGAGGAATAAAAAAAAGGGGTAGAGCTTATCAAGAGGGTGGTGGCTCCCATGGTGGTTTCCGGCAATAGTGACTATGGCGGCGGCGACGACAGCAAAGGAGGCACGACGACGATTGGGCACCAACGAACGACGACACAAGCAGTGACGAATGACGACGCAAGCGGCAACGAACAACGCGGCTTCGACGACGACGCTCCTAGCAACGATGGCAATGGATCTGACGGCGACGGGAGCACGACGGCACGAAGCTTGGGGCGACAGTGCCAGTGATGCCTATTGGCGCTGTCTTCCTCCTTCTTCCCTTGCCCCTTTCTTCTTGTTCTTTGACCCTTCCTTCCTCTCTGTTGTCCATATTCTCTCCTTCCCTTTCTTTGTTTCTTTTCTTTCGGTGGGAGAGGAGGTTGGTGGCACGGGGAGAGATAGATGGTGAGGTGAGTATATGGTTGTGTGTGATAGGTTGTTGGTCAAGGTAAGTTTGGGAATTAAAGTTTGTATATGAAATTACAGTAATAGTAAAATTTGGAAATTTTAATAAAAGCTAAGGGGTAGAGTATTAATTTTAAAACCAAAGTAAATATAAAATAATTATCTTTGAAATACCATTTTATTATCAATTTGTAAATTTATTTTTAAATAAATACTAATTCAATAAAAATTAGAGATAATGAAATTAATTTTTTCTTTTATTCATAAAATACGTTTCAAACTCTAAATATTTAAATTGAAGCATATAAAATTCTCATTATTTTTTAATTATTAAAAATTTAAATTATAAATAATAATTTATCCAATTTATATATAAAAATCTATAAAAATATAATTTTAAATAAATATAATAGATCATAAATAATTTATTATTTAATTTTTAAAAATCTAAAATTTTATACCTTAATTCTTAGTTTTTGGATGAATATGTAATTCTGTTCTATCTTTAATTATTGCTCTTTGATTGTAATTTTTTTATTTTTATTTGTTTAAAACTAGAAACTATAAAAAAATAAGTAACTAAAATTTAAATTCTTAATTATAATTTCATTTTTTTGTTTAAAGTTTCAGGTTTTTGTTGGGTCAGCCTTCTAAACGGGCCCTCCACCAAAAATAAAGACATATTTTAAACCCATATTTTTGGTAGACCATTTTAAACCCATTTATGTAGACTGAGTTAGACGAGCCTTCCCTTTTGGAGGTGGGCTTAAACGGAATCCATTTTCTACCCAGCCCTATTTGCTAATTAAAATTATCCGTTTTTTTTGGTCAGTGAATTGGACAAGTGTTAATTTCCTCTTCATATAAGCCTCATATTCGAGTGTTGCCCTTGTTTTTGTGTATAAAAGAAAGTAGAAATTGACTCCCCTCCACAGACAAAAAGAGTGTCCTCTTTTATTATCTTTTTTCCAGGAAAACAGTGCCATTCAAAATCAACCATACACAAACACAAGTGTACACAAAATACGCAAATACAAGCTCCAAAACTCCAGTCCTAAAAAGAAAAAAAAAACGCTCCATAAGTCTATTTCTCCTAAATTTTCATATATCTTGAATGTGGTGGCTTCAAGATAAATAAACACATATTATCTCTAATGCAGTGTATTCAAAATATACTTTAATGTTTTGATATACAGTGTATTTAAGATGTAATTACTAATTAGGTATTTAAATACATAAATTTATTCTATATTACTTGATATATATAATATTTATTTTATTTATATATAAATAAGTCCCGGATAAAGGGCCAAGCAAAAACAAAACTACTTTATATAAAAAAGAAAGAAATGAAAATCAACCCATATTAAGGATACACAGTACACCGATATCCACACACACAAAGAAAATGAGACCCACTACAATTTTATCCTATCATTCTTTTCTCTCTTCTACTATAAGTGCCTACATTCTACACTAAACATGGGTTCAAATATCCTTTTTCTCGTAATATGTGGATGATTCGGTATGCATGCATTAGTATATGTAAACTTTAGTCTCTGTGTGTCTTTGAATAGATGATAAGGTGTGACTGATCCAAAGAATGAGAAAAATCTCGGAGCTTTTGAAAAAAAAATGGTTATGGAGTTCAAAGTGAAAAGTTGTTACAAACATACCTACTATAAATTCAAAATTTTTAAGAATATAAGCTAGTTTCAACAAAAATAAAAGCAGTGTTAATAATAGAGCAAAACAAAACATCAAGCAAAATGCAAGATATGAGGAGATTTTACCCCACAAAAACTGCATCCAACTCCTATGTGATTCCTTGATTGAAGATCGGACAATTGATAACTCTACATTATTTGGTCATAAAAGATCATGTTATTAGACAATAATGGATGTTTCGTTGAGCTCCTTATAGTGATGACGAAGAAAACTTGCATGTTCTGCTTATTATTTTCACTTAAACAGTGAGCTTTGCTATGAGAAATAACTGATTTTAATCTTAAAAGAACAAATTATCAAAACTTAAAGCCCCCTCTGATGGAGACAAATCAAAGGCAAGAAAGATAAGTATAAGTTATTAACAAGGAGATAAGTCGAACTTAGCATCTAGGTAAAACCTTAGGGATAGGATTAGAAAGGAATAAAAGGAGTTAGGAAGTTATGCATTGGTATCAAAGGAATTGCGAGAAGGGTTTCACTAGTACCCTCATGAATTGTAGTTTATTGGTCTTATGCTCAAGCCCTTGATCCAGAACACTCTAGTAATGCACAAATGTTGTGTTTCCCTTCTGTTTTTCAATATCTATATCACCTATTCTACTCCCAGCAAAGTTATTGCAGTATATATTCTACAATTTATGTTTTTCAGGTTATACTTTTAAGGATCAATATTCTGCATATAGTTACCTAGAAAGCAGTACACCACATATAGTTCTGCATATAGTACGAAAACAGATACGCAGTACACCACATATAATATATTGGAGAATACTCACATAATGATATCTTCATACGAAGATGACATTGTGAACTCTTAGATGATTAATCAATCATATTTAATCAAATATATCAATTTATCTAATGGTCCACAATACTATTTTTATGTAAAGATATTATCATAAAAGTATCCACATTTTATTTTAAAAATATACTTATAGTATTTCAATATGCAAAGGAATTGTAAAATGGTATACATGAATTGGTACGCGCTACATTACCTAATCGGTGAATTCGTGTAACATGGTTTTAACTTGGCTAAGTTGAGCAGCATCTCTTCGCTTTATATATTTTTTTGGAAATTGTTCTTCCAAAAAGTGATCAAAGGCCTTGGATGCGGAGTTTAACAAACTTGGCATTTAAGCACCTGATCATCTAAGTTCATCATGCAAACTTCACAAGATACTGTACAAAATGAGCTAAAAGTGAATAAGCATGTGTCATTAACTTTATTGCTATTGATGACCTTAATTCATAATAAATGAAACAAGACATTTAATAATTAATATGGTGAAGGAGCAGTTGGTTGCACTTTGTAAACATCACATCTATAATGGTTATTTTCTGTTGCTGATTGTGCTTGTCATTCTCGGATACTTTTCCTTCACGATTTGAAGAGTCTGACCGTTCCTTACATTCACAAGATTCCAAGTTGCTTGAGTTGGACGAGGGATCTTAATTCTTAAGTAGCGCCAGAAGGTGAACTCCCAGGATGATCAATTTTACCTTGTGATCCACGTGTATCAGCGTCAAATTGTGGGGAGAAATATCCCAATTCCTTTTCTTCCTATGAAACAGAGAAGAATTAGTATGGTCAACTAGAAAGCATAGATACCACACACTGACAAGACGCCACATGGATATGTAAATATTTTTATAAAGGGCGTTACTTAGATAAGACCTTTAAAATATTTTTTTAAGTATTATTTTTATTAAAATGAAGTTAGACAAATTATTTAATTAAAAAATAATAAATTAAATTTTAAATTAGTCTAAATTAATATTATTTTTATAGAAAATGATTACAATTTTCTTCTTATAGAAAATAGAATAAATGCTTTTTTCGGTCTCTAACTATTTGTCTGATGGAGTTTTCACTTTTTAAGAAATCTAAAAATCCAAATCGGTCTTTATCTACTTTGATATACGTACGTTCCAGTCCCTATCTACTTTGAGTAAATGTCCTTTTTGGTCCCTAACTAGAGACTGGACATACATATATCAAAGTAGATAATGATCAATTTTTAGATTTTTTAGAAAATGAAAAATTCATCGGACAAATGGTTAAGGATCGAAAATAACATTTACTCTAGAAAATAATATTAATGTAAGATACAATACATTTAGGACATGTCATGTAATAAAATAAAATATATAAATAATAATTAATATTGTATTATTAATAATAATAGATAATAAATTATAATAAAAAATAATATTAAAAATTATTAAAAATATTTATTGTTAAAATTCGTCCACATACACATCAAAAAAATAAAAGAATAGATCAATAAAGATATAAACACTAAATTTATGTATTTAACTTATTGCAAGAGTATCCGTTTCGTATCCGCGAGGAATACGGATACGTCGATGTTTTAGACGTGTCTGTGCTTCCTAAATAGTCAAACTCAATTCCAAGAATATAAAAATATTCTTCTAACCACACGTGTTCCGAAGTAGTGCTATAATGCAATTTGTAATGCAAGGGAATACTGGTCATTTTTATCCCAAAATGAAAACAGAATGCAAACCTCCAACAGTGTAAGAAGCAGTTACAATCTACAGCAGCAGTGAAGTTTTTCTGTTCATTGTTCGCTTAATGTCTAGCTTATCACATTAATGGAATCACATCATTGAAGAATAAAATAATGTTTACGGTGTTGTTGCCACCTAAGGCCTATGCCAGATTCATAAGCAGAATTTGTTTTGGTTGGCATTTGCAATAGTGTTGTTCTAGAAAGTAATGTATCTTACATCTAGCCACTCATAATCATGTTACCACATATTGTATGGGATGCCGTAAGAAGATTAGTTTTTTTTCTTTAATAGCTAGTTTTTAGGATGCGGTTTTTTACTTTATTCAGGTACTTAACAATTCCGGTTATATAAATTGTTTTATGAGAGTTTGCTCAAGCAAGGGTGCTGTAGGGAGAGAGGAGATAGAGCACAGCGCTCAAAAAGAAGCAGAGAAAAAGTTTATTAAACCAGTATTTTTATTAAAATTTAGTCAGTATTTAATCAATAAAAAAAATGAATAATTTCACACTATTAGATGTAATCTTATACCATTAAAAATATTAATAATAACTAATTAATAACTACAAATTACAAAATTAAATCTACTGACGTCTACCACTCTTCCTAACCTTTTCTTGTAAGCACCAGGATACAGCTTACGAAGAGAATAGTGAAGCATTTGACAGATTGTTGGAAAATGTTAATATGATTGCCTACAAATCTTACAATCAGATATATAGTACCCATTGATTTATGGACGTACCAGAAACAAGATAGATGACTGATGACCCTACGAACCAAGGTGAAAAAAAAAACACGAAAAAATGTATCACATAAAACTACTAAAACCTTACAAGTTACAATGGGCAATAGTTCCGTGCATTATAGATGTAATAATGTGAAAAATATTTTTTACTTTTTAAACTTAAAACTTTTTAGTTAAGTTATAAGTTATAAATTATAAATAATTTATTATTAATTTAGTAGTTCAAGAACAAGCTGTATAACGTAATCAATTAGTAAACTAAGACTATTTTCAATAGGGAACTCATCCTAGTTTTTGTTTATAGTCCACCTGTCATAAAAAATAATTTTACATCAGTTTTTACGTCATAAACAATAAATAGGAACTCAAAACATCTCTCTCTTTTCTATTAGAAAGAACTAACTTAGTCCATATTGTGGTCCCACTTAATTAATTAATTAAAATATTTAAAATTAATGTAATTAATTTTTTTCAATAATATAATTTAAATTTATAAATTTAAAAATAATTCACTATTAAAAGATATTAATATTAAATAAATTCATATATAACAATAATACACAATATATAATTGGGATTACACTAATTTGTAAAATTACTAAATACAAAGAAAAACATAATTAAGCTCTATAGTTGATGACAAGCATTGTAAAATTGCCATATGTGTTCAATCAAGTCCTCTTTCAATTGTCTATGCTGCTGCCTATTTTGAAGTTGGGCATTTCTTTGGAGAAATTAATGGTGTGGTGCAAAATCTTCTTCTCCCAGCTGAGGTTGTGATAAGCCATTTTTGACATCATCATACTCTAAATCTTGAGCAAAATTTCCTGCATAAGTGTCTCTTTCATCCTCAACAATCATATTATGCAATATAATACAAGCTCTCATTATGTTGGCAAGCTTCTTCTTTTCCCAAAAGCTAGCTGGACCACATATAATTGCAAAGCGTGCTTGTAACACTCCGAATGCTCGATCCACATCTTTTCTTTGCCCTTATTGGTATTGTGCAAATAACTTGTGTTTCTCCCCTTGTGACTTTGAGATTGATTTGACAAATATGACCCATTCAGGATAAATACCGTCTGCTAAATAGTATTCCATAGTATAATTTACCTCCGAAGCACGGTCATTTAGAATATCATCGAACACTGAAGAACGATCTAACACGTTGATATCGTTATTTGAACCAGAAACTTCAAAGAACGCATGCCATATCCAAAGGTCTGAAGATGCTACAACCTCAAGTACTATGGTTGCAACCCCACGATAACCACTCATGTATATACCTTTCTACGCCTTTGGACAATTTTTTCATTGCCAATGCATGCAGTCAATGCTACCCAACATGCCAGGAAAGCCACGACCTTCCGCCATTTGTAGCAGGCGTTGTACGTCATTTGCATTTAGTTTTTGCAAGTATTTATCCACGAACACCGAAATGACACCTTCAACAAATTTTTTCAAGCATTCAATTGTAGTGCTCTCGTCTATGCGCACATAATCATCAATAGCATTAGCTGTTATGCCATATGCTAACATGCGTATCGCAGCGGTACATTTTTGGAGTGGTGACAAGCCTCTTCTTCTAGTTGCATCAACCCTTTTTGGAAATACGGATAGACGTTTGAGAGAGCGTTTACTATCCGAAGGAACACATGTATTCTCATTCAAAATCTTTGTCGAAAAATGTCAGCATTATACACCGATTCATCTGCAAAGTAATCTTAGAAAAGGCGATCATGTCCTACTTCTCGATCTCTGTTGATCCATCTACGAGGAGTTGGGATAGAGCTTCTATCGATATCTTCTTCTTCTGAATCTTCGAGTAAACACTCATCGATCTGATTATCTATGAGTGTGTTATCTTGCCATCTTCTTTTGCCATACAAAGCCTCATTAAACATATCATCACAATTTCTAGTCATATCTAAAAATGTAATTTTTAGTTCTCTTTCGAGGTGAGAAAGAAGAGTTGAAGTGGAGTTGCAGAGTCATTGATAGTTGATATTATAAGTGTGTCTGCAATAAGTACTGATGAACGGATAATTTATACGCTTTTCGGCATTGTTTTTTGGTAGTTTTTAGCATGATCTAGTTACTTTTAGGGATGTTTTCATTAGTTTTTATGCTAAATTCACATTTCTGGACTTTACTATAAGTTTGTGTATTTTTCTGTGATTTCATGTATTTTCTGGCTGAAATTGAGGGACCTGAGCAAAACTCTGATAGGAGGCTGACAAAGGACTGCTGATGCTGTTGGAATCTGACCTCCCTTCACTCGAAGTAGATTTTATGGAGCTATAGAACTCCAAATGGCGCGCTCTCAATGGCGTTGGAAAGTAGACATCCAGAGCTTTCCATCAATATATAATAGTTCATACTTTATTCGGAATTTGATGATGTAAACTGGCGCTCAACACCAGTTCCATGCTGCATTCTGGAGTCAAACGCCAGAAACACGTCACGAACCAGAGTTGAACGCCCAAAATACGTTACAACTTGGAATTCAACTCCAAGAGAAGCCTCAGCTCGTGGATAGATCAAGCTCAGCCCAAGCACACACCAAGTGGATCCCGGAAGTGGATTTATGCACCAATTACTTACCTTTGTAAACCCTAGTAGCTAGTTTAGTATAAATAGAACTTTTTACTAGTTTATTAAAAACCTTTGATCATTCGATCCTGTGATCACATTTGAGGGCTGGCTATTCGGCCATGCCTGAACCTCTATCACTTATGTATTTTCAACGGTGGAGTTTCTACACACCATAGATTAAGGGTGTGGAGCTCTGCTGTACCTCAAGTTTTAATGCAATTACTACTATTTTCTATCCAATTCGATTTATTCCTGTTCTAAGATATTTGTTGCACTTCAACTTGATGAATGTGATAATCCGTGACACTCATCATTATTCTCACCTATGAACGCACGTGACTGACAACCACTTCCGTTCTACCTTAGACCGGGCGCATATCTCTTGGATTCCTTGATCAGAATCTTCGTGGTATAAGCTAGAATTGATGGCAGCATTCATGGGAATCCGAAAAGTCTAACCTTGTCTGTGGTATTCCGAGTAGGATTCCGGGATTGAATGACTGTGACGAGCTTCAAACTCCTGAAGGCTGGGCATTAGTGACAGACGCAAAAGAATCACTGGATTCTATTCCAACCTGATTGAGAACCGACAGATGATTAGCCGTGCTGTGACAGAGCATTTGGACCATTTTCACTGAGAGGATGGGATGTAGCCATTGACAACGGTGATGCCCTACATACAGCTTGCCATGGAAAGGAATAAGAAGGATTGAATGGATGCAGTAGGAAAGCAGAGATTCAGAAGGACCATAGCATCTCCATATACCTATCTGAAATTCCCACCATTGAATTACATGAGTAACTTTATCTTTATTTTATGTTTATTTACTATTATTTGATTTTCAAAATTCTATAATCAATTATTATCCGCCTGACTGAGATTTACAAGGTGACCATAGCTTGCTTCATACCAACAATCTCTGTGGGATTGACCCTTACTCACGTAAGGTTTATTACTTGGACGACCCAGTACACTTGTTGGTTAGTTGAGCGAAGTTGTGGAAAGAAAGTGCTGAGTTAACAGATGCACATACCAAAGAGCCATTATTGATGATCACAATTTCGTCCACCAAGTACCTACTCCTCAACGGCTAGTTTGCAACGGCTAGTTTTGCAACGGCTACTTAATGGCTATTTTTGTAGTGGCTACTTAACGGCTAATTTTGCAACGGTCATTTTCATGAACAATTATGGCACAATAATATTGACTAATTTAAAAAATTACATCAGAAATAAATAAAACAAACTACATCACATACCAGTAATACGAAATAAAAATAAGAACATAGTACATAACTCTATGAATACAAGGAACCATTAAGTAAACCACTTGGCGATTATCTTCTCACATGCAATCTCACGAAGAGCTCGTCATTTTTCATTCATTGTAGACGTGTCAGCATTAAGTATTTGCATATCCATTTTCCTTTCCCTTTCCTTGGCCATCCTTTCCATTTCCCTTTCTTTTGCATTTATCTCCATTTCTTTACTATACCACTGAGTTTGTAATTCTTGTTCTTTCATTACCGCTTGAGCTTGTAATTCTTGTTCTTTTATTGCCGCTTGAATTTGTAAACTCCTTCTCTTTGATTGTCATAATCTTTGCTCTATGTTCCCTCTCCTCTTCTCTTTCTTTTTCCCTATCTATTAGTTCCTTTTCTCTAACATTCTTAATATCTTCCATGAGAGATAATTTTTTAACAACCGATAATTTTTTTTCGTTAAAATCTTCAGACATTTGTGACTTTTTCTTACCTTTTTGCTTGCTCTTCCTTGATCCTTGTGGGCGAACGGGAGAGTCCACACTGGGTTCGTCAGCCAACGGTGTTTCTGGGTTTAATGAGGATGAGTATGCTCCAGTTGCACTAACCTTGGTTCTCTTTAAGCCGCCACTCTGTGTAGGTAGTTGGCTTCTCCATTTTTGCTCTAACCGAAGCATATTCCAATGCCTCTCAAAAGTGAATTTTTTACCATAATTTGTGGAATAAAGTTTATAGGCCAACTCCTTTATATCATCAGCGTTCGAACCACTCCTTATGTTTCGACTAGCTTGATCGTAGCAACCAGCAAATTGTGCAACAGCCTTGTTGATTTTATACCGTCGTTTCTTACATGCAACAACCCCCTTGTCATGTCGGAGTAAAATTCTACACAGTAGCTATGAATTCGACTCCAAAATGTTTTCTCTTTTTGATCGGTACCAACTACAGGGTCAGTTGAAATATTTAACCATGCATTGATCAGCATCTCATCTTCTTTCCAATACCAGTATTGAATACTATCTTGCCTCCGATCTTTAATATCATCATCATCATTGCGGTCAATAGCATCTAATTCATGAGTGTTGGAAAAATCTGAATATTGTAAATTTGGACTAGATTGTATAGGAGTCTGAGAGGATGGGTTAAAAGAGCCACCAACACCAGATGAGTTATGTCTTGACGCACTAAATTGAGTTGGAAACGGCAAGGAAGTTGGAGTAATATTTTCGATAGAGGGGTTAAATATGGATGAAAATAGAAAATGTGGTGTTTGTGAATTTTAATTTTGCGGTTGGAATATAGGAAATTGATTATTATAAGAAGTTTGAAAATTAAAATTAGAAAGATTTTGTGGATTTGGATTTTGAAATGTATTCGGTAGTATGAAGTTTTGATTTGGAACTTAAGAGGTATTTGGAATTTGAGAGAAGTTTTGTAAGTAATTGAAGAAAGAGTTGAGTTGATTTGGATCCATTCTTTCGAACAAAAAATAATATTAGCATAACTTTAATTTTGTAAACTTGGAAGAAGATGAAGAAGAGTAGTAGAAAGTGTGAAAATAGAAGTATATCTAAGTGGTACATATAGAATAACAAAATATTAATTTGTTAATGAAAACGGTAACATAGTAACGGCTAATTTTACAACAGCTAATTTAATATAAAAATATAATTAATATTCAACATTAATTTAATTACTTATACTAATTATGATTTAAATAATTAATATAAATTATTAATTAAATAGAATTATAATTAATTATTATAATTATTAATAAATAAATATAATTTAATTATTTAACATAATTTTTTAAATAACTATATTAAATACTTAAATCATATTTAATTTATAAATAATTATAATATTTAATTATATGATAGAATTTCTCTTCATGTTTTTTTTAAATAGATTTAAAAGACTATAAACATAAAAGTAATTTTATATTTAGATATTTTATGTAAATTTTTTTATTTAACAATTATATTTAGATATAATAATATAAAAATATTTTTTTATTTATTTAAGTATTTATTTAGATATCATTAAGTTGATAATAAAATATCTTTTAATAAAAAATATGTTTTTTTATTTTTTAATATATTTAGTAAATTTTTAATAATAAAAATAAAAATACTAAAAAATTAAAAACATCTTTTTTAAAAAGATACTATTTATATCTTTTTAAGAAAATATTTTTGTCTTAAAAAATATATTTTTTACATAATAAATAAGTAAATATTTTTATATTATTGTACAAATATAATTAATAAATAAAACAATCTTTTCATATCAGATATTTAACTATAAAATTACTTTTATTTTTTAAAAAATTCATCTAAACAAATTCTTATTATATTGGAAATATCTTCTTTTAAATAAAAAATATCTTAAAAACAGATATAAATTATAATTTTAAAAAATATATATTTTTATTTTTTTAATATTTTATTTTTATTATTAAAAATTTATCAAATATATTAAAAAATAAAAATATTTTTTATTTAAAATATCTTTTCTAACCGCTTAGTGACACCCAAATAAACATTATATCAAATATTAATGATTTGCCGACTGTATTATTAAAAAGGGACCGACCAAAAATGACTTTTAAATATTCATGTAGATACTAGATAGTGTTTTGGTAAATAAAATTATTGCTAATTAATATTTAATATAGCAACAAAGCTTGTAATGTTAATGAGACAAAAATAAAAATTAAAATTCATTTTATTTAGCCTGTATTAATGATTACAACAATTAATTAATTCTAAATAATAAATTATAGTTATTTTTAAGCTAATGTATTTTGGTTATCAAACATTTTTAGTCTAATAATTGGTTAGTGAATAGTTAAACAGTGTAACACTAAAATAATTGATCAAATTATGTTATTTTTGTTAAAATTAGATCAAACAAACTAATTTGATCGAAAAATCGATAAATCAAATCTTAAACCAATCTAAATTAATTATTTTTTTTATAGAAAATAACTATAATACTCTTATTATAAAAAATGACTAAAATATTCTTATTATATATATATATATATATTAATTTTAAAAATCTTAAATTTTAATTCTATGATGGCACAGAGAGAAGAGAAATGTTAGAATCTAGAGTTTTAAAATATATAGTAGAAATATTTTAAGTCATTTTCTATGATAGGGTATTATAGTCATTTTTATAAAAAAAATATTAATTTAAATCGGTTCAAGATTTGGTTTATCGATTTTTTGGTCAAACCGATTTATTTCATCTAATTTTAACAAAAATAACAAAGTTTGATCGATTATATAGGTTGAATATTAATTATTAAAAAAATATCTTTAAAAAAGATGTTTTTAGTGTCTTTATGTGAGTGGCACCCGATCAATAAACGTTGAAAGTTTTCACCTTAAACCATCAAAATAAGAGAAGCAATACAAAACTAAGCCGCCATATGAAGGGAGCACTAAGTATCATAATTCATGGAGAGTTACATAGATTGCTTTCCTAAGCATGTTATTAGCACGCTTACCACTGCATCAACCAATATGACACGATTCCATGATTTTGTCCGAAGACCATAAACCTCAGCAAGTCAACATCACCTACCACCCAAAGCAATCACTTTCCATAGCTTCTGCATCAGAAAACCTAGAGAATACTTTGCAAACTGTGAACCCTTCCTCATCCACTACCTTTCTTTTTTTGCTCTGATCTCATCTGATCTACTTCACCTGAGATTCAACCATGGCTGCAAAACTTTATAATAGAACTTATCTCTCTCCTTTGGTAGATGTTATTTTAGACAATCTGTCTTCAATGCTTGAAGATGACTTTGTCCTCAAGGGAAACAACTATGCCCTTGAGTTGCTTAAAAGGTTGCAGAATTGTCTGTATGATGTTGGACATGTTCTTGATTATGCTGATTAAAATCAGGTAACTTTTCTTCCTGGTCTCGTCTTGTTGATTCATATATTGAAGATATTGGTGACATCGAATACATAGTTTGAAGACTAGATTCTGTTGTAGCATGCAAAAATTTACTTTATTTGGAGAAGAGTCTCAAGGTTGACATGTCATGGAGAATTTCATCCACATCTCTAATTGAAGCATCAGAGATATGTGGCAGGAAAGAAGACAAGGAGGCCACACTAAAATTGTTGTTGGATGATATGATGATGCTGGTGATATATCTATGATTCCTATTATGGGCATGGGTGCAATAAGAAAGACTACTTTGGCTCAATTGATTTACCATGATGGCAAAGTGAAACTGAATTTTGATTTTCGAGGTTAGGTTTGTGTGTCAGAAGAGTTTGATGTTGTCAAGGTCACCAAGACTTTAATCGAGTCAATAATTTTGACTTCTTGTCCATTGCTCCCACTTAGTTAACCTCTAACCATGGAGGAAAGTCAAGTGGATGAATCAATTTGATTCCTCAAGTCCTAATCAACTCCTAAAGGAAAGACTAGCTTTAGAGGCATTCAAATGAATTAGCAACTTCTAATTATCAATCAACAAAGGAATTAGATAACTCAAGAGTCACTAATTACTCTCCCTAGGCCAAGAGGAACAAAACCTACACTAAAATCCAACCAAGCATTTCATCAAACACTTAGAAGACACAAAAGAAAAGCATAGTAATTCAACAACAAGAATAAAATCTAACAACAATTATTGCAAAGAATTAACAACAACAATTCAAGGAAATCACAATTATCATGAATTACCTCAAATTGCATTATTGGAAGAAAACAAAGAAACAACAATCTATCAAAGACAAAATGAAGAATTACAATTATTAAAGCACATAACTAGAAAGAGGAAGAGGGGAAGATTAAGAATTGATAGAAGAAAAGTGAATCCAAGCATGAATTAAACTTAGATCTAAGAAGAGAGATTAAACTAAACCTATCCTAATTCTAGAGAGAAGTGAGAGCTTCTCTCTCTAAAACTACTCTAAACCTAAAACTATGACTAATGGTAACTAACTAACTCCCTTCTCCCTTCAATCCTTGATCCTTTTATTCCTTTCTATCAGCAATTGGCGCCAAAATGGGTTCAGAAACCTTTCCAAATCGCCAGGCACGTATTGCTTTAATGAAGTCATGTGCCGACTGCGACGCGTGCGCGCACGCCCCTGGCCGATTCTGCAATGTGCGCGCGAGCGCCTTGTGCACGTGCGCGTGCTTGGCTGATCTTACTTCTTTGACTTTTCATGCTTCTCTCCACTTGTATGCTTCCTTCCTTGCTCCCTTTGATCCATGCCTAGCCTATTTCAATCCTGGAATTACTAGCGAACACATCAAGGCATCTTATGGAATCAAAGTGGAATTAGAATTCATCAAAATAAGGCTTAAAAAGCATGTTTTTACACTTAAGCACAAATACGGGAGAGATTATAAAACCATGCTAATTCATAGGTTAAATGCGAGAAAAGGTCATCAAAATACCCTAAATTCAATACAAGATAAACCGTCAAATTGGGGTTTATCAGTGACCTATATAATTTGGAGACCTATATAATTTGGAGACCTTGAAGTTGCATTTCTGTAAAA
Organism: Arachis hypogaea; assembly: GCF_003086295.3. Taxonomy (NCBI): domain Eukaryota; kingdom Viridiplantae; phylum Streptophyta; class Magnoliopsida; order Fabales; family Fabaceae; genus Arachis; species Arachis hypogaea. Next base: position 68,211,965 of record NC_092037.1, read on the forward strand.
ATATGAAAAAGCTACCTGTTGGCATGAAATACTTTGTAAATTTGCACCATCTTGATATTGCAGGGACTCCGTTGCATGAGATGCCAAAAGGCATGAGAAAATTAAAAAGTTTGCAGTTTTTAAGCAGCTATATTGTTGGAAAGTGTGAAGAGAACAAGATTAAAGAATTGGGAGCACTTGCGAATCTACATGAATCCATATCCATTACCAAATTGAAGAATGTGGTCGACAGCAGTAAAGCTTTGGAGGCAAGAATGTTTGACTAGGGTAGCATTGATTATATGATGTTGGGTTGGTCGTCGAATAAAGACGAGAATACAATTGATTCCCAAATAGAAAGAGATATACTTAACAAGTTACAACCTCACACTAATTTAAAACAGTTACATATCCGGGGTTACAGGGGTACAACATTTCCATATTGGGTGGGACATTCTTCCTTCCACAACATCACCAAAATAACACTGGGCCTTTTATATCCATTTGGTTTTAAGAATTGTCGTATGCTTCCTTCACTTGGATAGTTGCCCACTTTGAAGCACCTATCAATGTCATATTTTGAAAGTGCGTGGATTGTGGGTGTTGAGTTTTACTTTTACCAGAATAATGAATCTTGTTTAGAGACACCATTTCTAATGCTTGAAACTCTTTCATTTTATTCAATGCCTTGCTGGAATGAATGATGTCTATTGGAGTTTAATACATTTTCAAGACTTAAGGAACTTTTCTTAATGAAGTGTCCCCTATTACGAGGAGATTTGCCTAATCATTTACCATCTTTGTAATTACTTCAGATTCACTATTGCAAACAGCTATGTTATTGTGTTCCAAGAGCTCCTGCGATGACCTCTTTAAGCATAAAAGGCGACAATAAAGTGAGAAGTGGGGCGCTACCTCCTTAACTGCGCCAACTATCAATTGAAGGAAAGCATCAAGAGGAGTCGATGGTGGAGGTCATTATGCGCATGTAACTGACTTGCATGTCACCTTTATCCATCACAGGTTGTTCCTCTCACATATCGTTTTCAGTGAGTCGTATTCCTGCATCACTTCAAAAGTTGACGATATCAAACTGCAGAAAATTAGAATTCCAAATGGATGGGCAACATCAGTCACTCCAGGAAGTATCGATCAATAGGCTATAGCTGTAATGCAGTTACATCCTTTCCCTTGTTGGATTCCTTTCCAAATCACATGCATGTTGATATCTGCAATTGTGAAAAGATGGAGTCTATTTCGGTGTCACATTCTCTTTCATCTCTCCATCATTTATATATCTACTATTGTGGGAGTTTGACACTACAAAAAAATTTTCGGATGCCGTCGGATTTACCAGCAGAATAAATCTGATGGTATAAATCTCACTGGTAATTATTAGTGTTACCGAGTAACCGAGTAACTTCGAGATGCAACTTCTAAGATTTTCCAAACCCATGATTCACGTTACCTATAACTCATATATATCGTCTATGATAACCCATTAGTGTTAACATATACATAAATAATCAATGTTAAGATGGCCAAACTTAATACTATAAAGTATGCAATGATAGGCTAACGGCATTAATCAATAAACTATCATGTGCATAAAGCTCTAACTCTCATCATCAAGACAAGACCTACAACATGAAAGACGCTCAGAGTATGCAATTGAAGCATAGTCAGTCCGTTCCTCACTCCTCGGGCTCTAAGGAAAGACTGCTCTGATACCATAATGTAACACCCTCACTATTAGAATGTTTCACTTCCAACTACGTCAAGTAATTGTAAAATAATAAGAATTTTATATGAATTAATTTAAATATTTGAGATTTTAGGATTTAATATTTTAATTTTTATGAAAAATAAAAATTAATTATATTATCTCTAATTATTGAATTAGAGTATTTATTTGAAAAATAATTTATAAATTGATAGTTAAATAGTATTTTTACAAATATTAGTATTGGGTTAAAATAGGTTTTCAATTACTCTATTACCCCTAATTTTAGTAAAATTACTAAACTACCACTAACCCTAACTCTAACACAACACACACACACACACCATCCCTCACTCCCCAAACCCTAGCTGCATACTCCCCCTTACTCACCCTCACCAACGCTGAGCACACACACATTTGAGAAGAAACAAAAAAGAAAGAAATGGAGAAGAGAGAACAAGGAGATCAGAGGGGAAGGAGGAAGAAGAAAAGGGAGGCAACCGTGCTGCTGCCACTGCCCAGCTGTCGCTGTCGCCGCCATCTCATAGAGCTGTCGCCAAATGGCCGTGCATGACGAGCCGCGCTGCTGCTGTTGTCCAGCCTGCTCCATCGCCACCGTCGTGTTGCCATTGCTGTTGCGAGAGAACAGAGACGCGTGAGGGAGGAAGGCGCTGAGAGGAGCGTCGTGTTGCGGCTACGAGCTTTCCACCACCGAAAGCCCGTTGTCGTCCATGGTGAGTTGTCATCGTCCTGTCACTGCTGCTACCGTTGGGTTTGCTATAGTCATGGAGAGAAGCGTGAATGGGAGAGAGAGCTAGGAGGTTGTTGCTGCGAGAGTCACTGTCAGAGGAGGAGAAGGTTGTATCACCATGATTCTGGCCGCTGAAAATAGTTTTGTGGCTGCAAGAACCATTGCCGAAACTTCTGCAGTTTGGTTCAGTAATTACTCTTTTGTTACGGTAAGCGTTTACATTCTAGAACCTTTGAAAATTAGTATTCTATTATGTTTGATTAGAGATTCTGAGGTCTTGGCAACGTAGGATCGAGTTCTGGTTATTGCATGTCGCGATTAGAGTTGTATTATTGCTACAGAAGTGGCTTGGAGCTGTGGTTGTGGCTGCCACTATTGCAGGCCTGATGAGCGGATAATTTATACGCTTTTTGGCATTGTTTTTAGGTAGTTTTTAGTAAGTTCAAGCTACTTTTAGGGATGTTTTCATTAGTTTTTATGTTAAATTCACATTTCTGGACTTTACTATGAGTTTGTGTGTTTTTCTGTGATTTCAGGTAATTTCTGGCTGAAATTGAGGGACTTGAGCAAAACTCTGAAAAAGGCTGACAAAAGGACTGCTGATGCTGTTGGAATCTGACCTTCCTGCACTCGAAATGGATTTTCTGAAGCTACAGAACTCCAATTGGCGCGCTCTCAACGGCGTTGGAAAGTAGACATCCAGAGCTTTCCAGAAATATATAATAGTTTATACTTTATTCGGAAATTGATGACGTAACTTGGCGTTGAACGCCAAGTACATGCTGCTGTCTGGAGTTAAACGCCAGAAAAACGTCATGATCCGGAGTTGAACGCCCAAAACACGTTATAACTTGGAGTTCAACTCCAAGAAAAGCCTCAGCTCGTGGATAGATCAAGCTCAGCCCAAGCATACACCAAGTGGGCCCCGGAAGTGGATTTATGCATCAATTACTTACTCATGTAAACCCTAGTAGCTAGCCTAGTATAAATAGGATAAGTTACTATCGTATTAGACATCTTTTGACAGTTTAATCTTTGACTGTTTAGTCTTTGATAATTCGGTCCTTTGATCACTCAGGGGGCTGGCCATTCGGCCATGCCTGAACCTTTTACTTATGTATTTTTAACAGTGGAGTTTCTGCACACCATATATTAAGGGTGTGGAGCTCTGCTGTACCTCAAGTTTCAATACAATTATTATTACTTTCTATTCAATTCTCTTCTATTCTTATTCCAAGATATACGTTACACTTAACTCTGATGAATGTGATGATCCGTGACACTCATCATCATTCTCACCTATGAACGCGCGTGACTGACAACCACTTCCGTTTTACTCTAGGCCGGGCGCATATCTCTTAGATTCCCCAACAGAATCTTCGTGGTATAAGCTAGATAGATGGCGGCATTCATGAGAATCCGGAAAGTCTAAACCTTGTCTATGGTATTTCGAGTAGGATTCTGGGATTGAATGACTGTGACGAGCTTCAAACTCCTGAAGGCTGGGCGTGATGACAAGCGCAAAAGAATCAAGGGATTCTATTCCAACCTGATTGAGAACCGACAGATGATTAGCCGTGCTGTGACAGAGCATAGGAACATTTTCACTGAGAGGATGGGATGTAGCCATTGACAACGGTGATGCCCTACATACAGCTTGCCATGGAAAGGAGTAGGAAGGATTAGATGAATGTAATAGGAAAATAGAGATTCAAGAGGAGCACAGCATCTCCATACACTTATCTGAAATTTCCACTACTAATTTACATAAGTATTTCTATCCCTTTTATTTTCTTTTTATTAATTAATTTTTGAACTCATCATAAACTATTTAATCTGCCTAACTGAGATTTACAAGGTGACCATAGCTTGCTTCATACCAACAATCTCTGTGGGATCGACCCTTACTCACGTAAGGTATTACTTGGATGACCCAGTACACTTGCTGGTTAAGTTGAACGTAGTTGTGATCACATATGCCAAAGAGCCATTAAATAAATCTCATGCAAATACAAAGAGGGCAATCACAATTTCGTCCACCAAGGCCTGAGAGAAAAAGGGAGTTTGTTGCGTAATTGAGTCGCGAATGAGGTAGGAGCACTTTCCTTAAACCTTTTTTATTTTCAAGAATTGTTATAAGTCGATATCGGTACAAATAATATATTTTTGGTGATTATGTGAGTCTTATGGATTGAACTGAGTTATTTTGGATAAATAATTGAGTTATTGATTGATTAAATTGGTTTCTGAACTGTGATATAGTTATTGAGAGTTTGAATGCGTATTGAGAATTGAGGTTGAATTATTGTGAATTACTAGATTGGTTGTTCGAATTCTGAATTTTTGTTGATTTCCTTGAATTGAGTTGGAATTGTTAAGATAATGATTTAATTGAAAATATTTTGGATGACCATAGATGTTTGGTTTGGTTATTGGGACTCTTGAAGGGTGGCAAAGTCCGTATTATAGAGGAGATACTGCTGAAATTTTTATAAAAATGAGAGTTTTGGTTTAAAGTGTTATTTAGAATAGTTTGGATTCAAGAATTATATTATTTGATTTCGATTTATTAAGAAAGATATGAATTATGTTTTGAGTTTTATGTAGTTAAAAAAAGAATTATACTATTTTGAATTCAATTTACCAAGGAAAGAATTATATTTTGGGTTTGAAATAAAAGATTACCTTTTGAGGGGTTTGGTGAGTTTATAATATTTGAATTTAATCGGTAAAGATAAATAATTTTTGAGTCTTTGGAAAGTTAGTAAATCTGAGAAAGCGTTTCATTTGATTACTTTTAATGAAAGGGTTATGTTTTGAAAAGTATTGAGTGAATTTAAAATAAATAATTTTCTTGAGTCTTTTGAAAGAAATTTAAATTGAAAAATGATTTTGAATATAGTTTGGAGGATTTTAATGAGTAAATATGAGTTTTATAAAAGAGAACAGGTTTAGAGTGATGATGTTTTGAAGGTTTCAAGAAACGGTATAAAAAGTGATTTTGGTTTTAAAGAAGAATGAATTGAGGAAAAATTATTCTTGGCGTGTTGTGAATTGGGCAAGTTGAGATTGAGGATTCTCTCTCTTGTTGTGATAGACAAGTTGAGGTTGAGGATCCCCTCTCTTGTTGTGGTGGATAAGCTTGAGGTTGAGGATTTCATCGCTTGTCGCACCGAAAAGTTGGATAGAAGGTTGAAGATTTCCTTCAGTTTAATTCTATAATTATTAATTCGAATTTTGGGTATGTTTGTTTGTGTTGAATGGAAATGAGTTTCGAATTAAAATGGTGAGGATGGTGGTTGGATCCTGCTCACGGATAGGCAAGCTAAGATAGAGGATTCTCTCTCTTGCTGTGATGAACAAGATGAGGTTGAGGATTTCCTCTTTTATTACATCGGAAAATTGAATGGAGAAGGTTGAAGATTTCCTTCGATTCAATTTCTGGCTGTGTCATGAACGGGTCAAGTTGAGGATTCCCTACCATTACATCATAGTCTCTCTCTGATTGGGAGGTTTAGGATTCCCTCCTGGAAGGTTGAGGATTCCCTTTGTGTAGACAAACGATATGCAGGTTAGCTACTGGGTGTGTTGGGTTTGGCTGTATAACTGACAGATAAGCTCATTGGTCATAGGACAGACATACATCATATGCATTTGTGTGACATTGTTTGGGTGTGTATATTGTATTTGGTTTGCCTATGTGAATAATTCTATTTAACTGCTAATTGCAAGACTTGATGTAATTGCTCTTGATTGTGTTTGAACTACATTACTTGTGATTGTGACTGTTAGTTTGGATCAAGATTGTGAAAACCGGACCGGTCAATAAACAGGTGAGGTCACTGGTTCAATGGTTTAATGGTTCGACCGGAGTTCAATCGGGGTTCAACCGGTTTAATTAAATATTAAATAAAATTATTAAAAAATTTAAATATATAAAATTTAAAATTTCACGTAATAAATCATCCATAATTTAATATTAGAAGTTTACAAACAACTTCAAAGTTCATAACTAAAAACAACAAAATGCATATAATGACAAACACATAATGTTTTACTATTCAGAGAAACAATTACTAACAAGTTCTCAACTAATCAAAGGTGCAACTCATCACAAATCATAATCATCATTAAGTGTTCCAATATCTCTATCATAAACAGGTAATCCAAAGCCATCATCTTCAGAAGTATCACCAAAAGTTTCAAACTAATTTACTTCAAATCATAAAGCTAAGGCTAATTTATGCTTTTGTAGGCTCAAGTCAACTAGGGAATGATCATAAAATTACAAAATTCAAAAACTAGTGAAGAAATTAACATATCCATCCGATCATCTTCAAAACAAATTAATGGTAACAAGCCTTCTTTGAACCATTTGCTTTAAGCCAGTTAACCGAGGCCTCTATATCCTTTACAGCGCCTTGCCAATCGAGCCCATCCATCAAATGTTGGGCTTCCACGACATCAAGACCAACCTTTCCTTTATACAGACTGGAACAATGCAAGCAATTTTCTGACAAAAAAAGAACATTGGAAGTAATTTCAATTTTCATCACTCATCATCAGTTATCCAATTGAAGATTATAATATCATATAACGGATAACGAATAAAGATCAGCAAATCTTATGAAAGCACCGTTATCTTACCTTGGAAGAAGAGCTTTAAATCCAGGACCTAGCTGAGAAATCTTGACAGCATGATTCTTGATCTCAAAAACCACACCCCACCACTTCTAAAGAACAACAATTCCAGGAGCATCTTCTTTGCCAATGACGTATGCATCAAATGTCTAATAATTGAAAATAGATACCGCATATTAGGAACCTAGAATTTGCTTAGAACAGGTGCATAGCATACAGAGTAGTATTGCATTCGAAGCCCTATAATTTGCTTAGAAAGATGATATTGAAAACACAATTTACAAAGTGGATGTACATAGTAAAATAAAGAATCCGAGTCCAAAACTGAAAACCTGGAAAATGAATGGGAAAGGAAAAGGGAAATAAGACTAATGGTTTTGTCCCTTTGGATGGTTATTTTGTTGAAAGGGGAAGCAGAGTGAGCCATTGTGCGGACTGAAAAGTACGGTGGCTGTGGGATGCGGCGGCGGCGGGCTGCGGTGGTCAAACCCATCGCTGCTGTGGCTGCAGAACGCGGTGACTGCGGGACACGGTGGCTGCGAGACACCGTGGCTGCGGAACGCGGTGGTAGTGGGCTGCTCGATTGATGGTGGTGGCTTTTATGGTTCTCAGAGAAGAGAGGAGAGATGAATTGTTGCTGAGTACTAACTAAAGAAGATGGGTGATTTAGGGTTCAGCACTTCATTAGTTCGTTTAAGCTTTTCTTTTTGTAAGGACCAAATGACGCCATTTAGAGGGTTTATTTTAAACCCTAAAACCGCCAAAAAATCGGACGGTTCTACCGGTTCACCGATTAACTGTCGATTCAACCAATTTTTTCACCGGTTTTTTGCCAAACGGTTTATATGCTTACCCGGACCGACTAGGTGATGGTTCCTGGTTGAATCGGTCGGTCCGGTTCGATTTTCAGAACCATGGTTTGGATTATGGGGGTTGAAGTGTGATTTGATTGTGTTAGGCTAAAGCCGTGATGTGATATTATTTTGGGCTGAAAGCTGTGATGTGATATTATGTTGGGATGGAGGCTGTGATTTGGTTATGTTTGGATCGGAGGCCGTGATAGGATGAATCAGTGGCAAGTTTGATGAAATTACTCTTTTTGGTATGTGTAGTGAAAGGTTACGAGATATTGTGTTTAATTGGGATTTTTTATAAATTGAAAATATGAATTTGGATTTTGAGTAATTAACTAATATTATGTTGAAAAGGTTTGAGTTTTTAGATGATTAACAGTTAGTTGTAAAAAAGATTCATAAGATGAGTGATAATCACTGCAATCGAAAAATAGTTTTCTTTTAAATATCTTCTTATGACAATTCTTAAAAATTCTCTACTGAGAACTAGCGAGGACGATGTTCTCACCTCCCTACAGATTTTTTTTTTCAGGACGGACGACGAGTTTAATAAGTTTCTTTCAAGTATCTGACTGTATTATTGTATACACAGTTATAGTTTTTCCTCGCCTTTAATATTATATTTGTAAGAGGGATAGGAGTTGGAATGATATGTATGTAAGTATATTTGTAAGTTACTTGTTTAAGAAGTTTTGTATGTATATGTATATATATGAGAATTGTGATTTGAATTTGGTTATATATGCATGTTTGATTGAAATAAAAAGTATTTTTGGTTCTTCAAAGAAAATAGCAATACTGTTTCGAGTAAAGCCTCATATCTTATTATTAAATATATGAAAGTCGTCATAATATTCTCGCTATCAGGGTGGCACAGCCAGAAGCGTGACATTCTGATAGTGAGGGTGTTACAATATCTGTATATTAATTGTATGCTTTTAATATATATATATATATATATATATATATATATATATATATATATATATATATATATATATATTGTTTGAGATTATATATATATATCCCTGTACATTGTATGTTTGAGACTCACTCAATAATATACCATACTTTCTCCAATTTAGTCTCTTATTTCTAGCATGGTATTAAGAGTATAGGTTCCTTTTTTCATGAAAATTCATTGATAACCCTTTGTTTTTCTCTTCTGGAAGTGTTATTTGGCCTCATTTTTCGATCTTTTTCCGACGCTTTGGTTCGTCACTGCCGACATCAGCATGTTTGTCTCGTCATCACAATTCCAACGCCTCCAGATTCACCGCCAGCCGTTGCCAGATGCGCCCTCACACACTGCCTGAAGATCGGTGTCCGCTTTAGGTTCTCCTCTCTTTAGATGCCTCCAACACCATTGGAACCACGTCTAGGATCAATAGCACCACAGAGCGCCACGTGTCGAAGCTAAAAATGCACATGGACCTTCTTCATCCCAGGTCGAACCCAACTCGGCCCACCTCTCTGGCCCGCGTGGCACCACCTCTCTCCACGTCAGCGCTGATGCATCTTCCTTCTTCTATCACGCGTTGCCACGTGGCCTACCCTGTTGACGTGGTATCTGACGTGACAGATAGCGGGACCCTCCCTAGGATTTTTCGGTGAGCTCTTTCTGCTTATGCCTTATGTTTTCTATTTTCTTCTCCTTTTCATCTTTGTTTACACTATTATGGAAAAACCGAATGTTTTTTAGCCTATTTCCATTATCCTTAATGGCTCCAAATATGCTTATTAGGTTGTCCTATTAAGCCAACTACGACTAAAAAATTAAAAGATGGGACCTCCAAATCTAAGGAGGATGTTAAGAAAGACTTTGCAGAGAGATTGGAAGATTGGAATAGTAAAAATTATCAGATTATCACTTGGTTCTGCAACACTTCTACTTTGAGCATTCACTTATAGTTCAGGCATTTTGAAATTGCTAATGAGGTATGGGATCATTTGGCAAAGGGTTACACTATTTCTGATCTCTCCTATCAATACCAATTGTTAAAGGAGCTTCATAGCTTTAGCAAGAACATGACCAAGCGGTTTTTGATTTTCTTGCTCAGATGAAAATTATTTGGGACCAATTGACCTCTTGTGAGCCTGTTCTTAAAGATTTCACTGTTCTTAAAGATTCCACTGATGCTAAGGCATATGAGGATTATCGGAACTGCACCCATCTCATACAGTTTTTTATGGCACTTATTGATGACTATGAGCTGGTTAGAGCTTCTCTTCTTCATCGGAATCCCTTGGCTAGTCTTGAAGATGCTCTTCCTCATCTTAAGTCTTAAAAACGCACTTAGGGTTGACTCGCTCTAAGAGTGAAACTGCATTTGCTGCCATAGAATGAAAGGGTAAAATTTGTCGAAACTGTAACCGTTATGGGCACTCTTTTTCATATTGTCCCTCTATTGAATGTCACAAATGTAAACAGAAAGGTCACATTGGTCCCAATTGTCCGAAACCATTATTGTAAACTCTCAGGTCACTTGATTACTACCTGTCATACTCGACCACCACGTTCAGATTAGAACAAGTATCACTCTCATCCCAACAACTCTTTGAATGTTCCTGCTTCTATTGCTGCTGCTGCTACTGATTCTACCAACTCTACCTCTTTTAACCCACCTTCTGTCTCTCCATCCAACATCGAATCTCTTCTTAAGTAACTTCTCTCTTTTTCTGGTAATACCTCTATTGCTCTTTCCACCCGTCCAGGTAATTCTAAATGTTATTTTGATTCTGGTTATTTTAATCACATGTATCCTTTGCGTCATCTTTTCTCGTCATTGTCTACTACTACAAGTGCACCTTCTATCAACACTGATAATGGTTCCCTCTTGCATGCGACACATAAAGGTTTTATTTCATAGTCAAATATTAATCTTCCTGATATTTATTTTATTCCAAAATTAAAATTTAATCTTATCTCTGTTGGTCAACTTGTTGAGCTCGGTTTGATGTCAACTTCTCTATTTCTGGTTGCCGTGCGCAGGATTGTTAGATGGAAAAGATCATCGGGACTGGATGTAAGGTCAGAAGATTGTTTAAGCTCAAGAACCTTCATGTTTCCTCTACTTTTCACTTGTGGCACTGCCGTCTTACCCACAACTCCTTCGAAAAATTGCGTCCTCTTTTGTATACGAGTATTTTAGGTCAAGTCCAAAATGAGTTTTTTGAATGCATTTCTTGTCAAAACTGCAAAACAACCTGCCTTATCTTTTTATAATAGTTTGTATCTTGCTTGCTCTCCTTTTGATCTTATTCACTCTGATATTTGGGGCCCCACTCCCATTGTTTCTATGGGAGGGGTTTGATACTTTGTCGTCTTTATTGATGATTATTCACATTTTACTTAGGTTTATTTTATGACTAATTGTCATGAGCTGCCTCAGATTTATATTAACTTTGCCACTATGATTCGAACTCAGTATTCCAAGGTCATTAAAATCTTAACATGTGATAATGCTATAGAATATTGTGACTGTAAACTGTTAAATTTTCTCGCAGAACAGGATACTTTGTCTAAGTTTTCTCTTTCTGGTACCTCACAACAAAATGGCAGAGCTGAGTACAAATACCGTCACATTCTTGACTCTGTTCGTGTAATGCTTATTTATTCTTGTTGTCTTGAGCATACTTGGGATGAAGCCGTTCTCACTATTGTTCATGTTATCAATAGACTCCCTTCTTCTGTCCTTGGTAACACTACTCCTTTTCAGTATCTTTACCATACTTCTTCCGATTACAGTTCTCTTCGTATTTTTGGTTGTGTCTGTTTTATCCTTCTTCAGCCTCATAAACATAATAAACTTGAACATCGGACTCGTATGTGTTATTTTCTTGGTTATGGCACTAAACACAAGGGTTATCGTTGTTGGCATCCTATATCTCAACATATTCGTATATCTCATCTTGTTGTCTTCTGGGAGCATCACATGTTCTCTAATTTTTTTTCTTTTGAGTATATTCCTTCTACTCAGTCACTATTTTTCACTAACCCCGATGTTAATATTTTTACTAGTGATGATGCTACAGGTTTTATCTTGAGTCAATCCCTCGAGCCCCCTCCTCTTCCATCTTCTCCATCTTCTGATGATTCCAGACCAGACGATGCTCCTACTCCTACTGTTATTTCCTCCTTCCTCTACTCATTCTTCTAGGTTAAAAAAGTTCACCTCCTCATATTCTTGATTATCATTGTTTTTCTACTATTCTTCATCATCATGAACCTACTTTATTCCGAAAAGCCTCCACAAATCCAAGTTGGCAGCAAGCAATGTAGAAAGAAATTCAGGCACTTGAAAAATCATACACTTGGGACTTGGTTGATCCTCCTTTTGATCAAGAAGTTGTGGATACTAGATGTGTATATAAGATCAAGACTCGTTCTTATAGTTCTATTGACCATTATATGGCACGATTGGTTACTCAAGGTTGTACGCAAGAGTACAGTATTGATTATGAAGAAACTTTTGCTCCTATGGCTCCTTTCACATCTGTTCAAGCTCTTATTGCCATTGTTGCAGTTAAAAAATGGTCACTCAGTCAGATGGATGTGAAGAATGCATTTCTTAATGGGGATTTAAAAAAGAAGATCTATATGAAACCACCTCCAAGATATCTTTGTCCCTCTAACAAAGTCTGTCTCCTTCGCAAGGCATTTTATGGTCTTAAGCAAGCTCCTCGTGAATGGTTTGAAAAGTTCAGTACCACTATACGTAATCTCGTTTTCACTTGCAGCCTTATGAGAATGCTCTCTTCATTCGTAAAAGTGAACAAGGAGTTGTTCTTCTACTCTTGTATGTTGATGACATGATCATTACTGGAGATGATGCTGATGGTATCTCTGATCTCAATGCCTTCCTTCACCGTAATTTTAAGATGAAAGATCTTGGTTTTCTCAATTATTTTATTGGTCTAAAAGTCATATCCACAGATGACAGCATCTATCTCTCTCAAGCTAAGTATGCTTCGGATCTTCTTGCTCGAGCCAAAATTACATATAGTCGTATTGAGTCTACTCTCCTTGAACCTAATGTTCGATTTACCTCTATGAATGACACTGTTTTGGATAATCCTACTCTTTATTGACAGTTAGTTGGAGGACTCGTCTACTTAACTGTCACCCGACCAGACATCGCCTATCCAGTTCATGTTCTTAGCCAGTTCTTGTCAACTCCTTATACTGCTCACTATGCGGCAGTTCTTCGCATTCTTCACTACATCAAAGGAATCCTACTTTTTTTGCCTTTATTTTTTTGCCCATTCATCTTTTTATCTCTTCAGGCATACTCAGATGCTGATTGGGGGTGGTAATCCCACTGATCGTCATTCTAGTACTGGTTATTGTTTATTTCTTGGCGAGCTCAGAAGCAAACATTTATTGCTCGCTCAAGCACATAAGTTGAATATCGTGCTCTCGCTAACACCACTGCTGAAGTTGTCTCAATTCATTGGCTTCTCGAAGACTTTGGTACTCCTCAGTTGTCCTTAACTGATATTTTTTAGGCAACCGTAGTGCTATTTAGATTGTGCATAATGATGTGTTTCATGAACGCACCAAATACATTGAGATTAATTGTCACTTTGTCCGGCAACGTCTCTTTATTAATGTTGTTCGTCTCATCGTTGTTGGAGCTCTGGATTAGACTGCTGATATCTTCACGAAGACTCATCATCCTACGCGTTTTCGGACTTTATAGTATTTAAACTCAAGATAGTATCCTTAACTCCCACTTGAATTTAAGGAGAGATGTTAGAGTATAATTAGAATCAATTTAAATCAATTTTAGTATCAATTATATTTATATATCATATTTATATATTAATTATAAGATTGTATATTTTTATTACTTTGATTCTTCTAACACTTATATATACTCCTGTACATTATACCTTTGAAACTTACACAATAATACACCACATTTTTTTTTAATTTAGTCTCTTGTTTCTAACCGCCTTCACACCTATAGCGAGAGCCAGTTGCATCTTCTAATGCTTTTGCTCGTTGTCTTCCCGTAACCAAGGAGAAAGGGAGAAGAAAAACAATGTGTTTATGCATGAAAGTATTTTATTTATTTATATTAATAAGGTATATTTATATTAATATGTTTATGCTTAATACACTGTTAAATAAAATATGCAACATATATTATTAATAAATATAGTATTATAATAATACTGTCACTAAAATAGTATTATAATAGTATATAATTAACATTAAAATATATATTTATATATACTACAAATGACATTATACAAGAAATAATAAAAAATATTAAATTTACATAAGTAAATTTTACATTTTTATTTATATATGGTATAATTTTATCATCAAAATATACTAATAAATACACATTAGTTTCCATTTTATATAAAATCTTTTGAACTCTTATATTTAGAAGACTTTAGTTATGTAAAAAAAAGTGAATAAATGTGTTTTTGTTTTGTGGAATTAACTTCTTTATACAGGGAGAAAGAACTAATTTTTTAACTATTTTTCGACCCCAAAACGATAAAAATTTGTTTGTAATAATATTAATTTATTGTAATAAAGTGAACTTTTTGCAGTATACAAATATCTGAAAATGTGATGTCAATTTTGTAAATTATTTTTTAAGATTAAATATGATTTTGGTTTTTAAGATGGCCAAAAATTTTATTCATTTTTACTCTTTTTCTGTATTCGAATTCGTCACTAAACTCCAACTTAGTTTTAAAATCGTCACTAGGAATGAATTTTAGTGTAAAAAAAAATTAGAAACGAACAAAATTTTTTGACTCAAATCTTAAGGATTAAAATCGTAACCTTATTTTTTATTAAAAAATAAAAAATTCTCTTGTGCAAGGATTCTAAATTTTTTTTTTAAAAAAGAAAGTTCTCTTCTCACTTGCAGCAACATAGCTTTATAAATTAAAAATGAAAAAAAAACAATCTTTTCATCATAGTTATTAAATTTGGACTGTCAGTTCGACTAAAAATAAAAAAAACTAAATTTTAATCGATTCGGGTTAGCATTCAAACAGTACAAATAAACGGAACAGTTAAACCTAAAAAATTTGGTCAAAATCGGTCCTGAATCGAACTGGACCGAGCTCTCAAATACCAACTTTAAAAAGTTAGTATTATCCTGAATCGAACTGGACCGAGCTCTCAAATAGTTATTAAATTCGGACTGTCAGTTCGACTAAAAATCGAAAAAACTAAATTTTTAATCGATTTGAGCTAGCATTCAAACCGTACAAATAAACAGACCAGTTAAACCTAAAAAATCTGGTCAAAATCAGTCCTAAATCGAAGGATTTGAACCTGGCACTACTAGAGTATATATAACCTAGTGACCACTAGACTAAGTTGCTCCTTAACAACTTAGATGCATTTTTATAAATATATTATAATTTATTAGACATATTTTAATTAATAACTTTATCTTATTAAATCTTTTTATCATGCAAAATTTAAAATTTTTTTACACTTTTTGTATTTTTATTCTAATGAGTAATTTTTATAATTAATTTAATTGAACTTTTTATTTTATATTTACTCATTTAAATTAATTATTTTTTAATTTTACATAATTATTAAAAAAAGAGTAACCACCCAACCCAGTCCTTGTCCATATCAAATTAGGACAACGCGATTCCTCACCAAAAAAGTAACCCACGCCGATCCCTGTCTATGCATAAAATAACTCATCGCGCCCCCTCCCATGTATCCCCGTCTATGGACAGGGACCGGCGTGGGTTACTTTTTTAGTGAGGGATCGCGTTGTCCTAATTTAAAATGAACAGGGACCGGGTTAGGTGTTTACTAAAAAAAATATTAAAATTAGTAGTGTCAAAAAATATTACAAATTTTTTATTTTTTATTAAGATATAATTAGTTAAGAATATGACATTTCTATATGTTGAATATATTTTAAATATGATACTTCTCGATATTCATCCGATATAGTAAATCAGTAAAAGTGTTCGCACCTCGTAATTGATATAACATGGAAAAAATATGTATTAAAATATTGAATCATTTGTTATATTGACACATTGTGTAATAAATACAAATAATGCAACATAAGTGTTAAAAATATAAAAGATAAGAGAAGATTGACGAAAAAGAATGACACAAAAGTAAAAAAATTGATAATACACAATAAAATTAGTGAATATTATCTTGATCATAAGATGTTTCACGTTGGCTATGTGAAAGGATTTTAGTAAAAAGAATTGGTAAAATATCTATTATACCCTTAGTAATGAACTAGTTATATTCGAAATTTTCTATTAACTTCTTTATTTTTCCACTGGCCAGCAGCCACGAAGCAAAGTTAGGTTCTATACTTTCCAAAAAAAACAAAATCTGATATAAGAGAATAATAAATTTGTCAATAATAAAAAAATTAATTTTTTCATAACAAAAAAGTATTTTTTTATGAATATTAAATTTATTTTTATATGGTGATTAATTTTTTGTGTTAAGGTAATATAATTGTATAAAATAAGTTCTATATCTACATTATTAAAATCTTTTAACTTTTTGAATTTATTGAAAAATTAATATATTTAGGTGAATTTTTTCTAATATATTAATTTTAATAAATTGAATAAGAATTAATTTAAAAGTGAAAGAATATCATGGCTTAATTTTTTTCTATAAGAAAAAATTTGGATATTGTTGTAGAAGGAATAGGTCTAATATATAAGGTGGATAATAAGTCATAACTAAAACATAGAATATGTGTTGAACACTATATGTGTGCCATGTTTGGACGAATCTTTGACGACGCTGTATTAACATCCCTTGCGTATCCGATTGTCAAATATCAATATTAGACAAAATACCACTTTTATTTCTATACTTACTAAAAATAATTTTTAAAATATCAACTATAGTAAAATTGTAAAAATTAGTCAATTAGTCTTTATATAATTTTTTTATAATATTAAATTTATAATATTTTTTGACACTACTAATTTTAATATTTTTTTGAGTAAACACCCAATTCGGTCCCTATCCATTTTAAATTAGGACAACGCGATCCATCATAAAAAAAGTAACCCACTCCGGTCCTGTCCATGGTCGATGATACATGGAAGGGGGCGCGATGAGTTATTTTATGCATAGATAAAGACGAGCGTGAGTTATTTTTTGGTGAGGAATCGCGTTATCCTAATTTGATATGGACAGAGATCAAGTTGGGTGTTTACTCTTAAAAAAATTAAATGCTGTTAAATATTTCTAAATTAAAAAGATAAACAAAAATATTTTTATTAATTATACCATATTTTTATTATTAATAATTATATAATATTTATTAATATTAAATCTTTTTTAACATATATTTGATTAATATAATTATTTAATAAATTATTGAAATATTAAAATAACTTAATTTTTTATAAAAAATTTAATTATAAAAAATTAAATTTTATATAATTATTTAATTATAATCAAATTAATCGGTTTAATTTTTAATTTATCAATTAAACTAATAATCTAATAATCTAATAATCTGACTGAGTTAATTATTAATTTAATTCTGATAACTATGCTTCTCACTTCAAACAAATGCTTTTGAGATATTTAAAAAAAATTAAAAAACAATTTCTCATTCAATGCGAAAAAAGTGAGCCCACCACCCGCACGTTCACTACCACACCTTCCTATCTTCAAAAATAAAACCAACAAAAATTTCATATCTAAATTTTTTTGCTATAATTTTTTACCATGACCTAAAAAAAGATTTTGGCCCGCCAAATGTCTATAAAAAAAAAATTAAACAATGAAATTGATTTTTTTCAAATTTATTTCTCACTTAAGAGGATAAAATATGGTCTCTCATAATTAATTTTATATATAAAACAAAAAATATAAAAAAATATTAAAAAATTAGAAATTATATTTTATTATTTTAATTAAAAAAAATTGAGAAAATCTATTTACGATTTATTTGACAAAAGGAAACACACTTAGTTACTTGATGATTTTCTTGGAATTTCATTTTTAGTTTTAAAAGAAAAGCTCCAACTTTTTTTTTAGTTTTTTTTTTTTCATTTTCTTTCCCTAGGATTTAGCGCGCCTTTCTCATTTTTCCTCTTTAATTTCTCCATTTCCTTCCTTTCAACGCTTGAATCTCTTGCTAATTTCTTCTTATATACTATCGTTATTCCTCCAACTTTCTATCCTTAGTTTCTAGTTTTCATACCTTCTAGTTAAGGCTTTCATTTTATAAAACTTTGAAATATTGACGAACATGGGAGGCTAGATTCGATCTTTGAAGCTAATTTAAGGATTCAAAGGGTTCAGTGACTTGTTTTGAGATCCAGGTGCTTCATGTTTATGCATTGGTTGTTTCTCTAACTATCTTTATCTGTCTATGTCATTTTATATATTTTTTGTTTTTTTTTTCGTAACTACACTCCTTCATCGTACTCACCATATTGACATGCATACATAAAAGGAATATATATATATTCTACTCTTTAGATTTGAAATGTGATATAGCTTGATAAGAGACCTACAAATTTTTTATTTGTGAAAACTAACTTTGAAAACACATTTGTGTATGTTTTTAAAAATACTTTTACTTTTAAAAATTCCAGACATAAGTATATAAAAAATACAAAACAAAATGTGTGTTCTTTAGAAACACAAATATATTTTTTTAAAATTTTACTGAACCAAATCTAAAATGTACATACCCTACAAGCTTAACAACGAACATAAATTATCTACTATTTTTCTTCTGATAATAAGAAAATTTCAAACTCATATCTTTATACACATATTTTAAATTTTTATCACTTATGTCAACACTAACTTTGTTGCTTTTATGTTTAAGGATCAAATCACTGTATAACCATTATTGAAGACTGCTTTGGATATTATTGGTCACCTATCTTTCGCCAATTGCCATAATCATGCCACAAAAAATGCAATACACCTCCAGAGTAGCGATGACGTAATTGCAAAAGACAAGTCAAAAAGGTAAAGCTTTGCAAAAAGGTTATTGAATGCGAACGAAACAGCCTGCTTTTCTATCTTTCTTCGAGTACCCTCTTTTCTTTACCGTAAAACGGCTTTTCTATCTTTTCTTCCCGTATAGTCTTTTTCTTTACCCTAAAAATTAAAAAATAAACATGTATTTTATAGTGCTTGTTTAAGTTTATGCCAGGTCTATTCACACCAAGGTTCTAAACATAAATTAATCATCGGATTACTTTAATTACTGATTTATTAATTTAGAAGTTCAATTAATTTAATTATAATTTAACCGAAAAAACTAAATTATAATAAAATAATATATAAAATAATAAATAAATATAAAAATATAAATATATTATAATATAAATTTTGACATAAAAAAATTAAAAATATAATATCAATCAAAAAATCTTATAATTTAACGTGAGTACAACACATAAGTCAAATTAAAAAATGTGAAATATCAAATGTCAAGCTATACAAAAATATTTATCAATTTTATTAAATTTTAATTTTTTATTTGTAAAAAAAAGTATATTCTATATACTTTTATTTATATATATATATATATATTTAGTTTAAATCATATGTATTATATTAATATTATTAAAAAATTTACAAAATGTATTTTTTTATACAAGACAAAAAAAATCAACTTAGGATAAATTTGTTCCAAAAATCAAAACCTTTTCAACAAGAAAATATAATATTTTGTTTGTTGGGCCAAAATTCAAAACCCATTGCTAAATGCTAAATAGCAGGGGTGGCAAAGAGGCCGTTCTGTCACGCCAAAGTCCGCTTAAATATGGAGCGAACCGGCCCACCCCGACAAACTAATATGGGTTCAACTTGTTACTTCATTTCGTCAAAAGGCGGACTGACGGGTTGACGGACTGTCCCCCCTCTTTTTTTTTATAAATATTTTTTAATCAATTTTTTTATGATAAAATTCACTTTAACATTTTAACATACTAAGTACTAATGATTATTTCATCGAATTAATTTTTTAATATATATAGTAATATCTTAAATTAATTATTAAACTATTAATCCATAAAAAATTTATAATTAACTATAATAACTTTTTTTTATTGAAATTAACAGTAATAAAAATAACATAACAAATAATAAGTCTTAAAGTCTCAAATATAAGTGCATAACAAATTAACAATAATAAAACAAACACATAATCCACACATAAATCCATTTCAAATCATCCTAATATAATTAAAATAAAACACACAACATAATCCATAAATCAACAAGACAATCCAAAAAAATTCTTAAATCAACACACATAAATTAATTATCAACTTTTAAATCAATAAAATTTGAATTTGATCCGGAAGTTGAAACATCGTCTCGCCTAGCATCTTGAGGATTCACATCTTCACCTTCACCTTCACCTACAATTAGAAGAATACCCAAATTTAGAACAAGATATAAATACTTAAATATTATATAAATATTAAATTAATAACTAACAATCTAATTACCATCAACAAAGCCTTTATTCCAATTGCAAGTATAAATCACAATCTCAACATTTTCTGGCAACATTTAACTTCTATATTTGTTAATGACATGAGCTCCAATAGTAAAGGCAGATTCCGATGCAACCGTAGTAATTGGAATACTCAATAAGTCACGTGTCATGATTGATAACTTCGGATAACGACTCTCATATAATTTCCACCATTCCAAAACATCTGAATCTTCAAAGTAATCCTTTGACAAAAGTGAATCCTCCAAATATGTATCAAGTTGATTCTTTCCACTACAGCCCTCAGATTGATGGTTACGTTTTATCAATTTCTAGCAAAATAAAAATAATCACATCTTGTTAGGATAAAATAATGACAATTAATAATATAAGAGAATTAAAATATGTTAAACATTACTTACACCAACAATCGCAAGTTGCTTCTTACTTGTACTTTTAGGGGTACGGGCGATGGATGAAGATTGAATACTAGGTCCTTGTGATTCAACAGTTGGAAGAAAATTCTTGTCATATTTTTCAAAAAGCTTGTATAATTTTTTTTTACATGTTCCACCTTCCTTTTTGCAGTCCCAACATCAATCTCTTCACACATAAGTTCTAAAGTAGAAATTTTAAGTCTAGGATCAAGAATAGCACCAAATGCAAGAATGACACTATACTTTTTTTAATACTTCTTAAATTTGTTCATCATCTTTTCTCCCATGCTCCTTAAAAGCTCATCTTCACTTCTCAAACTTACTATAAAAACATATTGAATACGATATACTTGTAGAAAATACAAATTCGAAGTAGGATAAGATGTGCCAAAAATCAAATTAGTAGTTTCATAAAAAAGGTATAAAAATTCACATATCCTTTTAGCTCTCCTCCATTCATCAACCGAAGGACAATACTTATAAGCATGATTGGTTGCCTTCAAATACTCAAAGGCCTTCCGATACTTGATAGCACTTTTGAGCATAATGTACGTAGAATTCTATCGAGTAGTAACATCTAGATGCAACCTACTTGTAAAATTCAAACCATGAATCACTGAGACACATTCGTTAAACCTTATCATTCTACTTTTTGATCTCCTTACATATTTTACACTTTTCCTAATCTTATCCAATACATCATGAGCAATTTTTAATCCATATTGCTCAATAAGATTCAAGATATGAGCAGAACAACGAATATGAAAGAACTCCCTATCACACAACAACCAATCATACATATTTAATGTACCTTTCAAATGATCTTTACATGTATTATTAGCATATGAGTTATCTAAAATATGAGGAAGAGGCATATGACAAAAACTCAAAATTTTACTTTGTAATTTTCAATTTAAATCAACAAAGTGAGTAGTTAAGCATAAATAACCCTCTGTAGTGATGGATGTCACAAATCAGAAGTCAAACAAACTCTATTAGGAATGGCTACTAAAGTACTTTTAAGCTTTTCTTTTTTCCTTGAGTAAATTTTCAGCACATCCTTCTTAAGAATATTTCTAGTAATAAGGCCTAGAGTTGAACTGATGTATTTTACCCAATTCCTAAATTTCTTACTATCAACAATAAAAAAGGGAACATCACAATCAATCACAAAGGCAGCAACCATCTCACGCGATACATGATTATTTATCTTAAGAGCCCCCATTTTATTTTGCATTTCTATCAAAGTTTGACCAATATCCTCAAATTCTATTTTCATACACCTGTCCAAATGACGCTTAAGTGACGATGTCCCATAATGTTTACCATCAGCCTTAAACTTCTGTTTACATCCATCACATTGAGCACGATCTATACCATCATCACCACGTCCAAGCTTTGTGAAATATCTCCACACATTAGGTGTTGTTGCCTTCATTTTTTTCTTTTTAATATCTTCTACCATTTTAGATCTTTCCATATTTTCAGGATTTTGTGTTACATTCCCACTATCAACTTTCATAGAGATAGAATTATCCATTGCAGAATCAACAACTCAACCTAAATAATATCAATACATAAAAATATTTAAATCAATAAAAATTATTCAAACAATAATCAAACATAATCAATAAGTAATTTAGTACTAATTACATCATCAGTTCATCACTTATTCACTTACAACGATGACTATGGACATTAAGACTAATCTGACTATGGACATTAAGACTAATCAAAACAAAGCATGTTGGTGATGTATGAGCAAATTTGTTGGCAAATTTTTGGGACATAATTGTTGGTATGCAATGATAATCATAATATATTATTCCTAAAGGCTTATCTTTCTTAATTCTGAGGGCTAACCGTCCCTAAGTGTCACTCAGAAAATTTATCAAACATATGGAGAGCATAATATTCAGTTGCAGAAACTCAAATAAGGCTGAACAAAATATGGCATGGAAAAAAATAATAACAATAATAACAATAATTGATCTTGAGAATGACGATGTGAGGGATCGATGGAAAGTTTTGAAGAGCTCATTTTTGCTAAAATAGTTATGAGAAAAATAAACAACAACATTATAGTAAACATATTTATCATCAGATTTGTCACATACATATTCAGCAACTGTAAATCACTTACTAATAGTAATCACAGAACCGTCGAGTAGGAAGAGGAGAAGAGAGGAGCACCGCCAGAAGTCCGCCAGTCACAGAACCGCCGAGCAGAAGCATCGATGAGACAGAGCTGCTGACGACGAGAGGAAGAGAGAAAGGAAGGCGAAAGGTAAAGGCGCTGGAGAGGAGAGCTCGCATAGACTGAGGAAAAGCTGCTTCTGGGAGGAGCGAGTAAGGAGGAAGCCGAGCTGCTGAAGCTCAGGGATCAGGGTCACTAGGTCAGCAAAGGCCAGAAGGGATGAAGGTCGAAGGGTGTTGTGGGCAGTAAGCTGAGTGACTGGCTGTGAGCTGTGGCAATACCGCATTTGTGATTAAGCAGGAGGCAGTAGCAACGTGTGATGTGTGTGTTGAGTAACCCTAATTTTCAGTTTATACCCTATGTAAATTTACTGAAATACCCCTTTAAAAAAGGACCACAGCCTGCCAGGCCAGTCCGCCCCGCCCCACCTTGGCCCGCAGTTTTGGCGGTGCAATTTTGGCGGATTTTTAAAATTTTTTGTGTTCAAAATCTCGTCCAGGCCCACCTTTTTTGACAGTTTTGGCGGTTTGATCCGACAGGTTCGACCCGTTTTGCCACTCATACTAAATAGTAAATACTCTTACGCTATATGAATCTCTCCTCTTTGTGTTACCAGTAACCTCCAGAATGGTAGCATCATGAACATGTAGTGGAAATTTTGTACAAATGTCCTTGTCTCTCTTTGGCCCATAAGCTTCATTCTACTTATGCTTTTCCCAATGCTCATGTTGCCTCTACCGTGACCGCCGTTCCCTCAATTGTGACTCCTTCCTTCATTATTGTTAGTCTTAATAACTAGTACTACACATTCCTTCTCCCTCATCTCACAGATTTGATCTATTAGTCTCTCTTTCACAGTTCTTTTTATCAAAATGGTAACCAGAATGACATTTTTAGCCTGAATCTAAAAATAGTTTGATTTTTTATTTGGTCCCATTCACTAGTTTTTAGATGATTTTTCGGTTTAACACCAGTTCTAATTCTAAACGATTTTGCTCAAGAGTCGATTCAGACTTAGCATCGATTTTTTATTAAATCGATTTGATTGATTGGTTTGATCTGATTTTCAGAACCTTCATTCACACCATTTCTTGATATGCATAGAGGAATTTAATTATTATTCACAAATATATGAACAATGACATCCTGGGAGACATAGATCAAATATTATATTGCTGCCTATCTAAGATATTCAGGAAAAATAAAGGAAAAGAAAGTGTGGCTTCATGAGAAGCTTTTCATGCATGCATAAACTACCTCACTAATAATTTGGGTATTATTACGGTGCTAAAAAGGTTATTTTTCTGCCCGTGCTAAAAGTATGTGGCATGATAAAGGAAATGACGCGTGATTTTGTGGCCTCCAAACTCCTGACAGTTCTTACATGAAAATTAATCGTGCTCAGACGGTTAGATCATAGTAATATTGTGTTAATAATGATAATTATGTTCTTGGGCCTATTTTTGAGGACCCAGCAAATATTTGGTCTCACATCTAGGTATGCTTGTTTTTTGTTCTGTTATTGAACAAAAATAAAGTGAGAATAATAGAGTAAACTACCATTTCTATCCATAAAAGATGGAGTTTTACTAACAAAACTACTCGAACCCTAAAAAATTATTTGAAATTCCAAAAATACCCTCCAATATAACCTAACTCTAACTTCTCTTTTTACTCCATGCCATCACTCCTCCAATTCCAAACTTTACCACCATTTTCATTCCTAACTACCACCATCACCATCACCACCACTGCCATTACCACCTTTATTACTCCCAGACTGGTTCTCCACGTTCATCTATTAGCTCAAAACTTCATCCTATCACAAAATATCCAGTTCAGCCAACTTAAGCACATGTCAGAGTTTGAATTCACAAAATCCAAAGACTAGAGTTAGGATTCACAGCCTCAATTGGTGTAACAATGGTGGAGATATCCAATTTTCCATTAAATCCAAAGACCGTAGAAGAAGAAATTCTGCAGTCTCAGATGCAGGAATCTACTCCCAACCATAATACCATACGAACAACCAAACCTGACTTCAACCGCCTCATCCTCAACCTCACAGTTCTCTACTGATTCATTCTAGGTTTTCTGTTCCTATGAAAATCCTTTGAAATCTACTGCGCTCCACTCTCCTTCGACCGAATCGAATTCTTCTCCTTGCAACTGGAATCCAATCCCTTACTTTTCCTGCTGATTTCAAGCCATATTTGTTAGTATCAAGATTTGGTTAGATCCTGGCGGCGAACATGAGAGTAAACAGTAAAGCGGCAGAGAGAACCCCAGCGTAGAAGAGAGGGTAGTTTGTGTGGGAACAAAGCCAAGCATCGATGCAATCAACATAAAAGATTTGTGAGTAAAGAGGCAAGGTTCAAATGTAATCATCGTATTCAAATTTGAAGCGGCAAATGGCACAGTCACGGCGTAAAGATGAACGGCGAGAAGTGTCATTGAGTTCACTGGTGTATAGGGCAACATAAAGGGAGAAATGGATGGTTTTGATGGTGATGATGCTAGTGGTGGTGGTGGTTGGGGATGAGAGTGGCGGTGAGGAAGGATTTAAGTGAGGATGGTAGTGTGGAGTAAAACGAGAAATTAGAGTTAGGTTATATTAGATTGTATTTTGGAGATTTCAAATAATTTTTTAGGGTTCGGGTAGTTTTGTTAGCAAAAGTCCATCTTTCATGGATAGAAATGGTAGTTTTGCTTATTCGTGGGTAGATTTATTAGCGTTCTTAACTATTATGGGTAGAAATGATAGTTTACTCGAGCATAATATATCACATTAAATTCCATTTTTTGTTTTACTTTTTGGGCTATGAAATATTTTTTTGGACATAAACATCAAATTGGATCTTCAAAATACGGTTATAGTAATAATAGACAATAAAAATATAAAACCGAAGAAATTAAATAATAATAATAATAATAATAATAATAATAATAATAATAATAATAATAATAATAATAATATTTAAAAAAAAGAGAAGACAGCTCTGAAATTAAGAGTTTAGGATACGAAGGGAGAAAGTGCTTCCTATTGCCCTATGCTATTATAAAGCCCATGTTATTCAGCTGTGGATTTTTTTTCCAAACAAAAAAATTAATAACTTTTATTTTTCTTAAAAAAAGAATATTTGTTTAGTTATTTAATTTTTTAAGTTTAATTATTTTTATTTTTTAAATTAAATAAATTGAAAATTTTAAATAGTAGTATTTTGAGTTTAAATATAATTTTTAAAAGTCTATTTTAAATGGAAAAACTATGTTTAAATTAAAAATATTTTTAAAATATATTTTTATGAATTTATTTTAATAGATATAATTCAAATTATCAAATTTTAAATTTTTATATTTGCATTCAAAATTGTGTGTGTTAATTTAAATGGGATATTATTTAATTTTTGGTTATTATTTTGTATGTTTTTGTGGTGCTACAGATGGACTTTTTTGGTAGGTAAATGGATTAGGATGGTTGTAGGTTATTGAACTGAAATTGTCCAAAAATACTTAAATATTTTGAAAACAAAAATTCTTTCAATTGTAATGTTATTTCTTTTTTCCTTTTGGACCGAGAAATAAAATTAAAGGACGCGTGCTGGGAGAAGGTAGTTTCTTGTATTGCCAAAGATCTGAGGGAGCAGTCTAAGGTTGACGTTTTCGGTAAGAATGTGAGAAGCTGCAAGAGAGTTCGCATCCTGAAAAGCACATTAGATGGTAATTGGTGACAGAAGACGATAGTTTTGTATGCATTTTTTAATTATTTTATTTATGTAGGATGACATAGTGCTATTTACTCTTGTTTAGGGTAATAAAAATCCACTAGAAGGGAAAAGGATAAAGTTTATTTCGAATTCAATATATGTATACATGAAGTGGTTAGTAGAGGTGAATCAGAGGTTATGAAAGAGTATAGTCTATTGGATTTGTTGAGTTGTGTTGTTCATATTTGTGCAAGATTGTTTAATAATAAATTAACGAAGTCAGAAATTGTTAAACGTATTTGTTATCAGCTTTATATTTGTTATACTAATCATGCTAATTTTAGTAATAATTATGTATGCATGATTTAAATGGTTAATTGTTTTTTTGGGAATGTTATATATGCAGTTAGTTTGGGTAGATGAGTTTGGTTAGTAGGACTAAAGTTAGGAAAATTTAGCTTCTACAAAGTAGTTTTTATGGGAGTTGTAGATGTTGCTAAATTTTTAGTTCAGTTTCAATAGAATGCAGTGTTAGTTTTATGTTCCAAAATCAAGTTGTCAAGTGTTTTTATCTAGTTAATAAATTCTGCAGAATATATTTTTCAGTTTTGTTGTTACAAGAGTAAAGAACTCTAGATCTATGTTAGTTAGCGCAGTTAATGTGTTTTATTTGATGTTGTAAAGTACAATGTATATTTGATGTTATTAGATTTTGAGTATTTTGACTTTGCCATTTGATTTGAGCAAGTAAAGGTGATTTGTGCCCGTGGTGTAATTGTGTGGATGGAGGCTAAACTATATGATGGAGATAACCGAGGTGCTGGAATCTAAGAGGACGATAGCGGTGGAACACATTCTGAAACAAACAAGACCCGACTAGAGACGGTAAGACTGATAATTGTGATGAAGGCGTGGAGGGAGAAGCCACTGAATATCGAGACGTGCTAATGTTGAACGAAGCCAAAATTATATAAGGAGGAGGTTTTTTTTGCAACAAAGCAGGGCTGAGACAACGTAGACATTATGAAAGGCTTAATAGGAAGAGGGACCACAGATCGAAGATGTGCACAAACTGTGACACAAAGCTGTCAATCCTATGGGATGAGGTCAGCAAAATTTGGAGGGTTAAAAAGTTATACTAGATCACAATGTGGTTTATATGATCAACAACTTCAGAGAGATGAATTGTTCAGCTAAGGCACAGATTAATGGCATGCAGGGACATAGTGTCCCAACATCGAAGATCCTAGGTTATATGGCAGGGCAAGCCAGCGGGTATTCTCTAATGGGTTTCACCAAAAAAGGATGCCTATAACTATATCGAGAAGACTAAGCAGGAGAAGATTGTTGATGGAGATGCTAACACAGGAATAATTTATTTAGAGGGAAAAGCGGTGTCAAATCCGATGTGCATAGCTAGATACAGTTTGACGGACAGCAATATGTTAGCGAACTTGTTTTGCGCTGATGGTGGGAGCCGAATTGATTACCAACACTCTGGTGATGTGCTTTCGTTCGATTTGACTTACAAGAAAAACAAATATAGGATATTTTTGGTAATCTTTTCTAGTTTGAACAATCATAGAAAACAACCATATTTAGGTTTGCTTTGGTGTTGGATAAAAGCATTGGGTCATAGACGTGGTTGCTTGAAAATTTGTTGGAGGTAATGTGCAACAAAAAGCCATTGGTGATAGTGACAGACAGGTGTGACTTAATGAGGGCAGCAATCAAGGCGGTGTTTTCGGAGGCCACAGATACGTTGTGTGCATAGCATGTGGAGAAGAACGTGACTTCGAATGTGAAGGATGAATGGTTATGACAACTTTTCACTAGGTGGCTGTACTAGAATATGGAGATAGAAAAGTTTGAGGCAAAGTGGGATGTAGCTGTTGAAGAATATCGACTTCATGATAGTTTTTGGGTGAAGGAAACTTATGATAAGCGGAAAATGTGGACAAATGCATACTTAAAAGACAAATTTTGTACCGGGTTCCGCACAACTTCTCGATGTGAATGGATTAATACGAATGTCAAAAAGTTTCTTAATTCAAGGCATAATGTTCTTGAGATGGTGCAGAATATTGAGTTGATGGTACGAGAGTATCGAAATAATGAGTTAGAGGCCCACTTCAAGTCCATTCATGGCAACCCAGTGATCACGGCTTGTTTGGACCCACTTGAGCAGTTTGCTACCATTGTTTACACACGAGAGTTATTCTTGGACGTGATGAGGGAAATCGAAGGTGTTGGTGCAGTTAACTTTGTCGCAAAGATTCGATAATCAATGACTATGGTGTACACAGTTAAAGACTACAACATTCCAGGTAGGCCACTTTGAATAAGATTCCTTGTCCTTGCCAATTTTGGTTGCGAAAGGGTTACGCATGTCGACACATGTTTTTCATTTAGAAGCATGAGCATGCGAAGGAAATTCCATCAAGGTTGGTGTTGAAGAGGTGAGACGCTAAGTCATTGGATAACTATAGTGAAGGAAGAGTTGATGAGTGTAATGAGAGGGGATTTTTATTACGTCACAGTGTATTGCACTCTGCATCGTAGGGGTTTATGTTCATAACTGCACAGAGGCCGGACTTGTTTAATACAGCGATGAGTAGCATACAAGCTTTATGTGAACAAATTGAGGTTGCATGCAATCAGAAGGGTCCGTCGACAAAGGGAAGAGATACTCCCAGGGTGAAGGATTCCGTGGTAGTTAAGACCAAAGGGGCTCCTCAGATTAAGAAACTGAGTGGTAGGAAGAGGCGGTGTAGCATGTGTCGGAAAGACGGACACACGAAGCGACACTACACCGAAATCATGAAGTGAATATGCATACAGACCCAAAGGAGGATGAGAAGGCAGCAGACTTAAGGTCAGAAGGTTCCCACCAACAGAAAATGCAAAGGTTTGTTTATCAAAGTTACTAGGAATCCTAAGTTGTCTATGTTAGTAGTAATTGGGTTTAGGGTGTTGCTGTTACGTATTTCTGTGGATGTTCTAACAACCATTTTAG
Organism: Arachis hypogaea; assembly: GCF_003086295.3. Taxonomy (NCBI): domain Eukaryota; kingdom Viridiplantae; phylum Streptophyta; class Magnoliopsida; order Fabales; family Fabaceae; genus Arachis; species Arachis hypogaea. The sequence goes on from NC_092037.1 coordinate 68,241,734, forward strand.
GTGCCGTTTGCATATTACCTAGTGTAACGGTAAGCAAGGGGCAATTTTTAAGTCTTTGTGTGGAAATTTTAATTATAATTGCCTTTGTTTGACTAAATTACTAGTGACATTGGTTCAGAAATTTTGAATTCACCAATTACATGTTTGGTTTTGTTAGGGTAGATGTCACGCGTCTAACGTGGTTCCAACTAAATCGGATGAACTGGTGGTTGACTCAGATGTGGAAGAATCCAGGTTCTGGCCAAATGAGGGGGGTCATGCTCGGCATATCCATTTCGAAAGTAAGGATTGTGTCCTCCTAATGTACTTTAACAATGACAACTGCGTGAAAATTGAGGAGGTACGGTAGTTAGTTGGAATAGTTAAATTTGTTTCATCATGTGCGTGCAAGTAATTAACATGTATTTGTTGTCGACGCAGATGATGCATGACATAATCAGGGTTAGCGAGAGGCTACCAAGTAATCCGAGAAAAATTTGAGACTCACAAATGAATCAATGAATGGCGGGGTTTTTGGCAACACGTTATGTTATGGTACATTATTTCAATTTGCTTGTGTAGACTACTAAGCTACATCACTTAGATTATGTCCTCGGTGGTTAGGTTTGGTAAAAAGTGAATGAATCATGAGTACTTTTATCATCCATGTGGAATGTCTATGTTGTAGTGGTAGCAATGAATGGAATTTTAGTGAGTGCACTAAATGGGTGCAGCTCATTAACACACTATACAAAGTGACAACATATAGCTTTTGTTCATTGTTGGTCTTGGCAAATTGTGACTTCAAATTGGAAGATCATAGTATGGCCCATTAACATGTCCTAGCCCAAAAAAAAGGAAACATTGAGCCTAAGCCACATATTGCAAGAAACAACCATCAACCTCATTTTCCAACCTCATGTTTTTAACTTTTTTTCTATTCCAAGACCCAAAGACTAAAGCCATGTTGTTTATGAGAATGAAAAAAAAAATACAAAAGAACAACACTCCAAATCATGAACACCAAGAACAAACATACAATATTCAATGCCAAATTGAATTAACCACCCGATGAAAACAAAAATTGAACTCAGTAATCCTAAGTCATTCTATTAGAAAATGAGTTGAAATATTACAAAATTTTCATGCTAAAATCAATTAACCAAAAAAAAAAAGAACACCATAATCAACAAGTATTCTATTAGAAATTGAGTTGAAAAGTGACAAGACTAGTCATTGGCAACGTACACTACACTCAATGTTTCGGTAAGTTTGGCCTACCTCTTAGGGGTTACAGAAGTGATAGACTGAAGATTTTCTCAGGAAAAAAAAATTCATTCTGACCCAAATCAAACAAGGATCCATTCCAGAATCCTGGTGTCAACTGTCCCCAATTTAGCTTAGAGGTTGAACTAATAGTACAAGCTATTTTAAAAAATCAAATAGAGTGCAATAGGGCTACTGAAGTGAACTCCTGGGGAAAAGTTATTGAAGCTAAATGTCTCAGCATCAAGTCTAATCAACTTTGAATTCACGTGACGAATTGACAGATATTTAAATATCAAACAAAATGAATGGAAGGTCATTCGCAAATTTTCATCAGCTTCACATAATCATAATTAGACTTTAGACACGAATTGTACAACACACCCAACTTCAAAATGAAACACCAAACAACCTCAATTAAGATAACTTAAACATAGTTAACAACATAAACCAAACCAACCAAATCCAATTCAAAGTAAACTAACCTAAACTAAGTCCAACAATTACTCGTCGAACATCTCGTGAAACATTTCCAGCTCAGACCGTATCCTTTGGTTCTCGTCTTGAAGCTCCCGAATTCTGTGATATGGAGGGGTAGAAATTTGTCTTTCCAGATCCTCAACGCGCTGCTGCAAAGCACCAATCTTTCAGAAATTTTGCTTCCTGTCACCGTCAAAACCTTCTCCAGCATTTGAAAGGCAGCATCTTGCCTTACTTCCGCTTTGTCCTTCGAAAAATATCTATTTACTACACAGTTGACACCATGTTGTGCAGACTTAAGCACAACCCAAAAACCATGTAAATGCTTGCTATTTTGAGAGTAAGACTCATGCCTAGTAAAGACCCGGTAATCAAGACGTAACTGGGAACAAACTCTAATAAGATACACCTCTATGTCTTCGGTAATAACAAAATCAGCCGCCAATGTATCTCCTTCAACTGCTTTACCTACAATACGACAAATGAGCATCAATAGCCTAATCAAAGTGTAACCAAAGACTCGAATCTACCTTTGAGCGATGCTTCATTTCTTGAACGACCGCCGTCTGTTTCCAACCGTGTACGATGACAAGAATGTACCTACATTGTATGCAGCTGTGTCGACATAGAACTACCACCCATAATCGCTGAGCTCCCTAGCAGACCCATCCGTGACGATGACAGTAGAGGGGGGTGATGGGGGGTTTTGGAGCCAACTATCCGCTTCATCAACATCGGCGAATCCCTTGAACTCACAGTCCTTGAACCCATTCCCTTGCCGCTTACAACCCGCCTAAGTTGTGTATATCCCAGGAATTCGCCCCCTGCGTAAACCATAAAAATGGTGCCTCCCTGACTCCATCTTGTTTTGAATGTATTTCGACCTTAGGTCCGAGTTTGGTTTTAAGAAAATGGAATACCTTTAAATGGCTAGGACTCTCCTTGGCATCATCTGTGTTGTACTGCCCACAAATTCCACTAAATTTATTGTTAAAATAAGTAATTCATTATTTAAATATATATTAATAAATATTTTATGTTTCCACCGTGTATCTAAACATGCATATGAAAAGTTTATTCCACTTGACCATGTAGTTGACATGTTAGTCTTTGTATAAATAAATTTATTTTAAACGTATTAATTTGATTTATTAGATGCAGTTAAGTTTAAAAAATGAAACCTAAATAACCACCAAATAGCCACTTTTTAATTTAGATATGGAAAGGATAATGGTGTAGGACACAGTTATGGAGTGTATGGACCTTCCGATTGTGTACTCCAAATTTTTTTAATTTTTTAAACAAAAATCGAAGGGTCTGATTTGTGTATTCCAAATTATTTTAATTTTTTAAACACAAATCGGAGGGTTAGATTTGTATACCTCCCACAATTTTGAAAAACACTAAAAATTATAATATTAAGGTATATTACTCATCTCACTTCCATAACTAAACTTTTTAGTCCCAAATAACATTATTCTTATTAAAATAAGTCTAGATTTTTTTAATCTGAAATCATGTATCTCCGAATTCATATCTACAAACATTACATGTTTACGATTATTTTCGTTACTTCAATGTTATAAATTAATTAGTTGCATTGCATCTTACCGAATTCATTTAACCTAAGAATTCTTTAGCAATTTTTTTATTATTGTTTCTTTAAATTCGAATCATTGTCAAATAGTACAACAAAAAAAGGAAAAATCTTAAATTTAAGAAAATACTCAGTAATTTAAAAAAAAAAGCGCAAAAGTTTTTGAATCATTTAATTTATGATAAATTTTTGTCAACATTAATTTAGTATTCCCTAACTTAAAATCAGTAAACTAATTTCTTTAGAAACCGAGACACATGTGAATAATTTCTTTAAAATTTTCAATTCATTTTCGTAACTAGGTTTATTTTAAATTTTATACTTTTACTGTATATATATATACTATTTAAAAACAACGACAAATTATATTAACAAACTGATTGAAGGCTAAAATTATGCATATGTGCTGATTAAAAATTAGTCATATGTCTATTATGTGTTAATGTGTGTTAGTATATTCACATAATTCAATTTGTATAGTAAAAAAAAGGATGCGATTTGTGAAAGTTATAGTTGTACACCTCTAAATGATTTTATGACCACTAAACAATACAAGAAGATTTTCGGTTAACTTCAACATTATTTAATACACCCTTTGGATCAACATTATCCTCACATCAAGCTCAGAAATTCATTTGCTCGTTATAATATTATATTTGACATTTTCAAATTTTAGATTTTAGTAAAAAAATTTTAAATTTAAAGGATAGTACAGAATGAATGTTAAAATTTTAGTATTTTTAACTACAAAAGTGATATAAAATATATATACTAATACTTCACTGTGTATGATATTGTTTAGAATTTAGGGTTAAGAAATTAGTTTATATTATTGATATATTAGAAAGTGTGACTTATGATTTAGAATTTATGAGTTAGCGTGTATGGTTAACAATTATTTATTCAATGTTAATTATCTAGGTTTATAGTTTAGGATTTTTGGTATAAATTTGGGTTAGGGTTTAAAAATTTTAGATTCGGGGAATAAGGTTGGAGTTTATTATTGAGAATTTAAGGTTTATGATTTAGCAGCTAGGGTTTATCATTTTTCGAACATGTTTTTCTCAATTTATTCATTTTTTTCTTAATTAACTTTCTTTATTTTATTTTAAACTTTTAGATATATGCTAAAATTATGTAATTTTTTTCAATAAAAAATAATTTTTTTAATTAAAAAATTGTGTTTTAAGATTTAATTAATTTATAACAAAGTATAAAACACAGTTACATAATTATCACTTACAATATAATGAAGGTGATACATTTGAAACTGTTGCGTCACCACCTCTCGCAGAGAGCATCATATCATAATAAATTTGTTATATATTTTTTAATTTAGTTTTGTTATAATGTTAGATGAAAGATTTTATTCATTTGTTTAACTATGTATTGTAATTAAAACATTTTGTTATTACTATTTCTAAAAATAAAAAATATATTTTAAATTAAAAAATTAATTAATTAATTTTAAAATTTTATATGCAACATAGGTACATATAATAGAATAAAAGCTAAAAAATAAGTATTAAGGATAAATAAATTGAGAATAAAATAAAATATATAAAGTCATGAAGAGAGTAAAATATTAGATTAATACCGAAACTATGACTGTTTGAATTAAAATTTGCAATCGAAAAAATAGAAAAGAGAAACAATGAAATTGGAAGATATAATGAGTTATAAAGAGTTATCCAAAAAAAAAATGGAGAATTTGAAATTTACCTTCAGAGGAAGAGAAGATGACTACTAGACAAAGAATAGAAACATAAGGTTAAAAACATAAAAATAAGATGTTTCAAGGAAATAAAGAAGTGACGACACAAAAATTAAATTCGATTAGGTTAAAAGAGTCAAAATAATAGAAAAATAAAAAAATAAATTTAAAAATTTGTCCAATTGAATTAATTTATTTACGATGGAGTCATTTAAAATTTGAGGTGGGGACACATTATATATAACTATTTTGTTTTTAGAAAAAAATTAAAAAGCCAGTGGGGGCAAGTGCCCCCTCATTATTATTACCCATTACGTGCTTGTTCAAATCCGATGCTAAATCCATCCAACTATGGTTTCATTAAGCTTTTCTCATATGCCCAAACTAATTTCCATGTAGGAAGGTAGGAGATCGCTCATAACGAGAAGCTCATATTCGGAACCGACAAACATTTTATCCAACAAAAATCTCTCAGCCCATTATCTTAATTATTTTTAGCAACAACTTACATAGTCACATAAACACATATCGTAGCAAATGAACCTCCACTTCACCCATTGTTGCAGAAGAAGTTGTCACCACATGGATCTCACTCCTTAACACATGTCGCACTCCCTTACAGTCATCTAATGTCAATACATGCTGAAAAAAATTCTCCTTCATCACCGGAGTATTGACCTTAAGAGAAACTCTACTATAGTATCATATGAGAAGAGAAACTTTTCAAATAAATTAGGCCAATACTACGGTGTTGAAAGGAAATTTTTTCAGCATGTACTGAAATTTGATGGCTGTAGAGGAGTGCGACGCGTGTTGGTGAGTGAGATTCTCACGTAGACAACTTCTGCTGCAACTGTGGATGGAGTGTAGGTTGATTTGCTGCAATATGTGTTTATGTTGCTGTGTAAGTTGTTGCTAATAATAATTAAGGTTATGGGCTGAGAAATTTTTGTTGAATAAAGTGTTGGTTCCGATTGTGGGCTTTTGCTTATGAACGGTCTTCGACCTTCCTACATGAAAATTAGTTTGGGCATATGAAAAAAGCTTAATTAAACCATAGTTGGATAGATTCAAAATTAGATTTGAACACAGTTTGATTTGGATTTAGGATGCAAAATATAGTTTTTCAATAATTTAGTATTCCATATTGTGATGAACGAGGGGAATAAAAACTGCTGAAAAAAAAAATACTTGAACACAACTTACACACAAACATAATACTCTTTGGAGAGTTGTGGAATGGAAAAAGTATTTTGTGGTACTTAAAGGATTAAGCTGTATGAAAAAATTATCAAATCTTTTAAGACTGATTTGTAAATATTATTTTTAACTACAAGTTCCCATAATGGAACAGATAGCTGCCATTTTTTGGATGTGATTTTTTCCAAATCCAAAGTAATTTTATAGGTTATTTACCCTTGATTAGGTGTCACCATCTTAACCATTAATTAATACAAATATTCAAAAGTTCATTAATTGATGAGTTTAAATAGTCAAACGTTGTAGTATTTTGGTGCACAAAATTGCAATCACACTTTTGCAACTCCGCGCAACTAACCAGCAAGTGCACTGGGTCATCCAAGTAATACCTTACGTGAGTAAGGGTCGATCCCACGGAGATTGCTGGCTTGAAGCAAGTTATGGTTATCTTGTAACTCTTAGTCAGGATATTAATAATAAAAAGGATTTTGTTTATGAAAAGTAAAAGAGCATGAAAAAAATGGTACTTGTTATTCAATAATAGAGAGCAGGTTGGGGTTTCGGAGTTGCTCTGCCTTCTGAATTTCTATTTTCTTACTGTCTTCTTCTTCCAAAATGCATGTCCCTTCTATGGTAGGTTGTATGTTGGTGGATCACCATTGTCAATGGCTACCATCTGTCCTCTCAGTGAAAACATGTCCTCTACGGTTTTTTGTATGGCTAATCATCTGTCGGTTCTCACTTGTGTCGGAATAGGATACATTTATCCTTTTGCACACTGTTACTGCACCCAACATTCGCGAGTTTGAAGCTTCACAGTCATCCCATCCTAGATCCTACTCGGAATACCACATACAAGGTTTAGACTTTTTGGATCTCAAGAATGCTGCCAATTGATTCTAGCCTCTACCACGAATGTTCAGATCTTACGAGTTTGAGTGCTCTGTTGTCAGGAGATGCAGGTCAAACTCGTGGATTAGAAACCCAAGAGATACACACTCAAGCTATCGCCCAATGACTACGTTAAGCTCGTGTAGAACGGAAGTGGTTGTCAGGCACGCGTTCATAAGTTGGGGAATAATGGTGAGTGTCACGGATCATCATATTCTCCATGTTGAAATATGAGTGAGTATCTTAGAATAGAAATAAACGTGATTGAATAGAAAACAGTAGTAATTGCATTAATCCATGGAAACACAGCAGAGCTCCTCACCCCCACCTATGTGGTTTAGAGGTTCATACTATAGAAGATACAATAGGATTTGTCAAAAATGTCATAAGTTACAAAATAAATCTCTAAAAGTAGTTTTTATACTAAACTAGTAACATAGGTTTACAGAGAATGAGTAACTAGATGCAGAGAGTGCAGAAATTCACTTCTGGGGCCCACTTGGTGAGTGTTTAGGCTGAGCTTCCTAGCTTTCACGTGCATGTGCCGTTTCTGGAGTTAAACGCCAGCTTGGATGCCAGTTTGGGCGTTTAACTCCAGCTTTAGTGCTAGTTCTGGTGTTTTACGCCAGAAAAGGGTCTCTAGTGGGCGTTTAAACGCCAATTCGGCCCATTAAATCTCGGGCAAAGTATAGACTATCATATATTGCTGGAAAGTGCAAGATGTCTACTTTCCAACAAATATGAGAGCACGCCAATTGGGTTTCTTTAGTTCCAGAAAATCCACTTCGAGTGCAGGAGGGTCAGAATCCAACAGCATCTGCAGTCCTTTTTTAGCCTCTGAATCATATTTTTGCTCAGATTCCTCAATTTCAGCTAGAAAATACCTGAAATTACAGAAAAATACACCAACTCATTGTAAAGTCCAAAATGTGATTTTTGCATAAAAATTAATAAAAATACAACAAAAAGCGAATAAAACATGCTAAAAACTATATGAAAACACTACCAAAAAGCGTATAAAATATCTGCTCATCACAACACCAAACTTAAACTGTTGCTTGTCCCCAAGCAACTAGACAAATAAAATAGGATGAAAATAAGATCGTGGTGCAATAAAATCTCAGAGTCTTCAATGAAGCTTAACTTCAAATTAGATGAGCGGGGCTTATATCTTTTTGCTTCTGAGTAGTTTTGACATCTCATTTTATCCCCTGAAACTAAGAATGATTGGCTTCCTTCAGAACTCAGCATGCAGACAGTGTTATTGATTCTCCTAGTTTTAGTATGTTTATTCTTGAACACAACTACTTTATGAGTCTTGGCCGTGACCCTAAGCATCTTGTTTTCCAGTATTACCACTAGATACATAAATGCCACAGACACCTAACTGGGTGAACCTTTTCAGATTGCGACTCAGCTTTGCTATAGTCCTCAGTTAGAGGTGGCCAGAGTTCTTAAGCACACTCTTTTTGCTTTGGATCACGACTTTAACCACTCAGTCTCAAGCTTCTCACTTGGACCTTTATGACACAAGCACATGATTAGGGACAGCTTGATGTAGCCGCTTAGGCTAGGATTTTATTCCCTTGAGCCCTCTTTTCCATTAATGCTCAAAGTCTTGGATCCTTTTTACCCTTGCCTTTTAGTTTAAAGGGCTATTGGATTTTTCTGCTTGCTTTTTTTCTTTTTCTTTCTTTTTCTTTATTTTTCGCAAGTTTTGTGTTCTTCACTGCTTTTTCTTGTTTCAAGAATCAATTTCATGATTTTTCAGATTATCAATAACATTTCTCTATTTACCTCCTTCTTTCAAGAGTTAAACATTACTTAAATTTTAGTATAAAAAAAATTATGCACTGTTTATGCCTTCATTCAAAGAGCTAAAGCAATGCCACCACATATAAATAATTTGAATTTTTCTTATTATATACTCGAGATATTTTCACCCTTACTCTTCTAAAAAAAATCTACTATTTTATTCATGTTTGATTTTGATAAGAAAATTAAATTATACCCAAATTGATAAAAATAATACTAATGCTCATGCAATTCTAATATAGGTCCCTAATAACAAAAGTTATCACAGAGTTAGGACTCAACAACCTTGATTTTAGGAGATAGGTGCTCCTTCAATCTGGGGGACGCCTGGCGCTTCAGCTCCTGTAGCTCACGCCCTTGTTGCTCTTGTTCCTTGAGCAGTTTGCAAAGCATGCTGTCCTGATTCTGCTGCTCTTCTTTGAGTTGATCCACAGCTTCTTGCAGCTTGGTAACAGATGCTTCTAAGCGAACCCAATAGTCAAATTGGGGGATTTATGGGAGAAGTTCATGCGCCCTCCTCTTGGTGGGGTTGTCTTGAGCTTGAGATCCATCCATTATCTTTTTAGTGATTGAGTGCTCAGTTGGGATGAACACATCCACTCCCATGTGTACCCCTGCATCCTTACATAACAAATAGATCAAGCTTGGGTAAGCCAATTTGGCCTCAGTAGATTCCCTTTGTGCAATCGTGTACATTTCTCAAGGAATTAGCTGATGAACCTCCACCTCTCTTCCCAACATAATACAGTGAATCATCACTGCCCTTTTTATAGTAACTTCAGAGTGGTTACTTGTGGGAAGTATAGAATGCCCAATGAAATCAAACCAGCCCTTAGCAACTGGTTTGAGATCTCCCCTCTTGAGTTGGTTTGGTACACTTTTTGTGTTGGTTATCCACTTGGCCAGGGAGGCATATGTCCTCTAGAACTTGATCCAGCTTTTTATCTTTAGCCATTCTCCTATTTAAGGATTTTGGATCATCTTGCAGTTGAAAAAGTTTGTGGACTTCTCTTACTTTGTCAAGGTGAAAGTAAATAATCTTCCCCCTAACCATAGTCCAAAAGGTGTGGAAGGCAGTTTCCTCTATTCTTTGCTTATCTGTTAGCCACAGATTTGCATAGAATTCATGGACCATGTTTCTTTCCACATTCATCTCAGGATTAGTTAGGATTTCCCAACCTCTATTTCGAATCTGCTCTTGGATCTCCGGATATTCGTCTTCTTTCAGATCGAATTTAATTTCTGGGATCACTGATCTTCTGCACGTGATTTTAAAGTAATCATCTGCATGTTCTTTGGTGCAAAACCTCTCATGCATCTAAGGTTTTGGATTGTTCTTTTTCTTGCCTCTTGGAGTGGTTTATTTTTCTTTAGGGGCCATGATCTTGGTGAGTTTTAGCTCAGTGATCACGGAAAAATACACCAAACTTAGAGGTTTACTTATCCTCAAGCAAAAGAAAGGAAAGAAGAGGGGTTTAGGAGAGAAGGATTCGAATGGTGAATGAATGGGGATGGCCGAATGGATTTAAAAGGGAGGGGGTATTTTTTGAAATTTTTTGAAAAAGATATGATAGAAAGATTTGATTGGTAAAAGATAAACATGATATGAAAAAGATAGGATTTTAAAATTTTGACAGATATGAAAAAGATATGAGGGATTAAAATAAGAATTTTTGTTGATGCATCTAAGAAATAAAATATAAGGTAGATGAAGAAAAGGTTTGGAAAGAAATTAAAAAAATGGGGTTTAAAAGTTTTTTGAAAAAGAATTGAAAAAGAATTTAAAAAGAATTTATAAAATCATTAATTTTTGAAAATTGAAATTGAAAGGTGAATATTTGTGACATGTTTATGCAGAAAATTATGAATTAAAACATGAAAATTTGAAAGAAATTGAATTGAAAACAAAATTCCCCTCCCCCTGCTGTTCTAGCGTTAAACGCCCAGAATGGTATCCATTCTGGCGTTTAACACCAGAAATCCTTTGTCACTGGGCATTTTTCTGAACGCCCAGGATGCTGCCCATTCTGGCGTTTAAAGCCCAAAATGCCTCTTTACTTGCGTTTTTACGCCAGTGAGTCTTTTTTCTCTATGATTCCTCTGCCTTATATTCTGAATCTTCATTTTTTTGAATTATTTACTAAAATGTATTGACAAACATGAATAGAAAAATAAGATGACTCATATAATCGTTATAAACATCTAATTTATGCTGATGGTTGGGTTGCCTCCCAACAAGCGCTTCTTTACTGTCTTTAGCTGGACTTTACTGAGCTTTAATCTAGTCTCAGCTTTGAGCATTTTTGCTCAACATTGTCTTCAAGATAATGTTTGACTCTCTGCCCATTAACAATGAACTTTTTGTCAGAGTCAATATCTTGAAGCTTTACATATCCATATGGTGACACACTTGTAATCACATATGGTCCCTTCCACCGGGATTTTAGTTTCCCAGGGAACAATCTAAGCCTAGAGTTGAATAGTAGAACCTTCTGTCCTGGCTCAAAGACTCTAGATGACAGCTTTCTATCATGCCACCTTTTTGTTTTCTCGTTGTAAATTTTGGCATTTTCGAAAGCATTGTGTCTGAACTCCTCTAGCTCATTCAACTGGAGCAATCTTTTCTCTCCAGCTAACTTGGCATCAAGGTTTAGGAATCTGGTTGCCCAATAGGCCTTGTGTTCCAGTTCCACTGGCAGGTGACAGGATTTTTCATACACAAGCTGGTATGGAGAGGTCCCTATAGGAGTTTTGAATGCATTTCTGTATGCCCATAGAGCATCATCCAGACTCCTTGCCCAATCCTTTCTACGGGTACTTACAGTCCATTCCAAGATTCATTTTAGTTCTCTATTTGAGACTTCAGCCTGCCTATTTGTCTGTGGATGATATGGAGTTGCCACTTTGTGGTTAATTCCATATCGGATCAGAGCAGAGTCAAGCTGTTTATTGCAGAAATGAGTCCCTCCATCACTGATTAGTATTCTAGGGACACCAAATCTACTAAAGATATGCTTCTAGAGAAACTTCAGCACTATCTTAGTATCATTAGTGGGTGTGGAAATTGCCTCTACCCATTTAGATACATAGTCTACTACTACCAGAATGTAAGTTTTTGAGTATGATGGTGGGAAAGGCCCCATGAAGTTAATACCCCATACATCAAACAACTCAATCTCTGAGATCCCTTGCTGAGGCATGGCATAACCATGAGGCAGATTACCAGCTCTCTGGCAACTGTCACAGTTACGTATAAACTCTCGGGAGTCTTTATAGAGAGTAGGCTAGTAGAAGCCACATTGGAGAATCCTTTTAGCTGTTTGCTCACCTCCAAAATGTCCTCCATACTGTGATCCATGGCAATGCCATAGGATTTTTTGTGCCTCTTCTCTAGGCACATATCTCCAGATTATTCCATCTGTACATCTCTTAAAGAGATATGGTTCATCCCACAAGTAGTACTTTGCATCAGAAACTAATTTTTTCGTTTGCATCTTACTGTACTCCTTGGGTACGAATCTCACAGCTTTATAATTTGCAATGTCTACAAACCATGGTACTTCCTGAATGGCAAAGAGTTGCTCATCCGGAAAGGTTTCCGAGATCTCAGTAGGAGGAAGGGACACTCCTGTTACTGGTTCTATCCGGGACAGGTGATCAGCTACTTGGTTCTCTGTCCCTTTTCTGTCTCTTATTTCTATATCGAACTCTTGCAGAAGCAACACCTACCTTATGAGTCTGGATTTTGAATCCTGCTTTGTAAGGAGATATTTAAGAGCAGCATGGTCAGTGTACACAATCACTTTTGATCCTACTAAATAAGATCTGAACTTGTCAATCGCATAAACCACTGCAAGCAACTCCTTCTCTGTGGTTGTGTAATTCTTCTGTGCATCATTTAAAACATGACTAGCATAATAAATGACATGCAGATGCTTGTCATGCCTCTGTCCTAATACTGTACCAATGGCATGGTCACTGGCATCACACATTAGTTCAAATAGTAGTGTCCAGTCTGGTACAGAAATGACTGGTGCTGTGATCAGCTTAGCTTTCAGAGTCTCAAAGGCCTGCAAACACTCTGTGTCAAAGACAAATGGTGTATCAGCAGCTAGCAGATTGCTCAGGGGTTTGGCAATTTTCGAAAAATCCTTTATAAACCTCCTATAGAATCCTACATACCCCAGAAAGCTTCTGATTGCCTTAAGATTGGCAGGTGGTGGTAATTTTTTAATTACTTCTACCTTAGCTTGATGCACCTCTATTTCCTTGTTCGAAATTTTGTGCCCAAGGACAATTTCTTCAGTCACCATAAAGTGACATTTCTCCCAATTTAAAATCAGGTTAGTCTCTTGGCACCTTTTTAGCACAAGTGCTAGATGGTCAAGATAAGAGCTGAATGAGTCTCCAAATACTGAGAAGTCATCCATGAAGACTTCTAGAAATTTCTCCACCATATCAAGGAAGATAGAGAGCATGCATCTTTGAAAGGTTGCAGGTACATTGCATAGGCCAAATGGCATCCTTCTATAAGCAAATACTCCAGATGGACATGTGAATGCTATTTTCTCTTGGTCCTGAGGATCTACTGCAATCTGGTTGTAACCTGAATAGCCATCCAGAAAGCAGTAGTATGGATGACCTGCTAGTCTCTCTAGCATCTAATCTATGAATGGCAGAGGAAAATGATCCTTTCTGGTGGCTGTATTGAGCCTTTTATAGTCAATACACATACGCCATCATGTAACTGTTCTTGTAGGAACCAGTTTATTCTTTTCATTATGAACCACTGTCATGCCTCCCTTTTTGGGGACAACTTGGACAGGGCTCACCCAGGGGCTATCAAAAATAGGATAAATAATCCCAGTCTCTAGTAACTTAGTGACCTCTTTCTGCACCACCTCTTTCATGGCTGGGTTCAGCCGCCTCTGTGGTTGAACCAATGACTTGGCATTAACCTCCAATAGGGTCTTGTGCATGCATCTGGCTGGGCTAATGCCCTTAAGATCACTTATGGACCACCCAAGAGCTGTCTTGTGTGTCCTTAGCACCTGGATTAGTGCTTTCTCTTCCTGTGGCTCTAAAGCAGAGCTTATGATTACCGGAAAAGTGTCATCTTCTCCCAGAAAAATATATTTCAGGGATGGTGGTAGTGGTTTGAGCTCAGGTTTAGGAGGTTTCTCCTCTTCCTAAGGAGTTTTCAGAGGTTCTTCTGTTTCCTCTGGTTCCTCCAGATCAGGTTGAACATCTTTAAAAATGTCCTCTAGCTCTGATTCGAGACTCTCAGCCATATTGACCTCTTCCACCAGGGAGTCAATAATGTCAACACTCATCAAATTCTTTTGATGTGTCTAGATGCTGCATAGCTTTGACAGCATTCAACTTAAACTCATCCTCATTGACTCTCAGGGTTACTTCCCCTTTTTGGACGTCAATGAGAGTTCGTCCAGTTGCTAGGAAAGGTCTTTCTAGAATGAGAGTTGTACTCTTGTGCTCTTCCATTTCCAGCATTACAAAGTCAGTGGAAAAGGTGAATGGCCCAACCTTGACAATCATGTCTTCGATTACGCCTGATGGCATTTTAATAGAGCCATCAGCAAGTTGGAGTCATATCCGGGTTGGTTTGACTTCTTCAGTCAAACCAAGCTTTCTGATAGTGGATGCAGGTATCAGGTTGATACTCGCCCCAAGATCACATAGAGCTATCTTGGTACAAGCACCCTTTAATGTGCATGGTATCATAAAGCTTCCGGGATCTTTAAGCTTCTTTGGTAAGCTTTTCAGAATGACTGCACTACATTCTTCAGTGAGGAAAACTTTTTCAGTTTCTCTCCAATCCTTCTTATGACTTAAGATCTCTTTCATGAACTTAGCATAAGAGGGTATTTGTTCAAGTGCCTCTGCAAATGGAATCTTTATTTCAAGAGTTCTGAGATAGTCTGCAAAGCGGGCAAATTATTTATCCTATTTCGCTTGGAAGAGTTTCTGAGGATAAAGCATCTTGGCTTTATATTCTTTAACCTTAGTTGCTGCAGGTTTATTACCTACAGAAATGGTTGGAGAAGTGTGCTTAGGAGGGTTGTTATCAGCACTTGCAGGTGCTTGATCCCTCATTAGCGTTTGAACGCCAGAATTGGGTGCTGAATGGGCATTTAACGCCAGATTGCCACCCTTTTCTGGCATTTGAACACCAGAACTGGTATCTTTATTGGCATTTAACGCCAGGTTGCTGCCTTTTCTGGCATTTGAACGCCAGAGTTGGCAGCTAAATGGGCGTTTAACGCCAGTTTTTGACCATTTTCTGGCGTTTGAACGCTAGAATCATTCCTCTCTGGGCTCTTACGGTCCTCAGAGGGATTTTGAGTAGTGAATTGGTCATCCTCTGTCAGATGTTCTTTTTTTGGCTTTCTGCTGCTTTGATTTGAGATGTTCAATATCTTTCCACTCCTTAAATGAAAAGCTTGGAATTCTTCTGTTACCTGCTTGGATAATTGCTGTTTTGTATAATTTAATTATTTTTCCATATTCTGGTTTGCATCTTGGGTTTCTCGTAGCATCTCCTTAAATTCTGCTAGCTGTTTTGTTATAGAAAAGAGTTGTTGATTGAGTTCAGTAACTTGTTCTAGAGGACTAAATTCAGTGGATACTGCCTTAGCCTCTTCTTTCATGGAGGACTCACTTCTTAAGTACAGATGCTGATTTCTAGCAATCGTATCTATGAGCTATTGAGTCTCTTCAATTGTTTTTCTCATGTGTATATATCCACCAGCTGAGTGGTCTAGAGATATCTGGGCCTTTTGTGTAAGCCCATAGTAGAAGATGTCTAACTGCACCCATTCTGAAAATATTTCATAGGGGCATTTCCTTAGCATCTCTCTGTACCTCTCCTAGGCATCATAAAGGATTCATTATCCTCTTGTTTAAAGCCTTGGATGTCCAGCCTTAACTGTGTCATCCTTTTTGGAGGGAAATATTAATTCAGAAATTTTTTTGATAACTGTTTCCATGTTTTTACGCTTGCTGTAGGTTGGTTATTTAACCACCTTTTGGCTTGAACTTTTACAGCAAATAGAAATAGTAATAATCTGTAGACATCCTGATCTACTTCTTTATCATGTACTGTGTCAGCAATCTGTTAGAACTGTACTAGAAACTCAAAAATAATGAGTAAATAAAGGAATATCTATTTTTAAATTTAATGAGGAAAGAGAAAAATAGTAAAATAACACCAAACTTAGAATTTTTAGATCAAAATAAAGAAAATAAACAAGAAAAATCTGAATGTCAAGATGAACACCAATAACACTTTGAAGATCAAGATGAACACCAAGAACATATAATTTAAAATATGAAGGACAACTAAAAACATACAAATCACACCAAACTTAAAACATGAAACTAAACTAAAAGAAAAATAAAAAATTAATAAAGAAAAATAGGATTTTTGAAAGATTTTTGAAAAGAAAAAAAATAGAAGATGCAACTCTAGTGACTCTAAACCAAAAAAAAAAATAAAATTTTTCCTAATCTAAGTAACAAGATGAACCGTCAGTTGTCCAAACTTGAACAATCCCCGGCAACGGCGCCAAAAACTTGGTGCACGAAATTGCAACCACACTTTTGCAACTCCGCACAACTAACCAGCAAGTGCACTGGGTCGTCCAAGTAATACCTTACGTGAGTAAGGGTCGATCCCACAGAGATTACCAGCTTGAAGCAAGCTTTGGTTATCTTGTAACTCTTAGTCAGGAGATTAATAATAAAAAGGATTTTGTTTGTGAAAAGTAAAAGAGCATGAAAAGAATGGTACTTGTTATTCTATAATAGAGAGCAGGTTGAGATTTCGGAGTTACTCTGCCTTCTGAATTTCTACTTTCCTATTGCCTTCTTCTTCCAAAAATGCATGTCCCTTCCATGGAAGGCTGTATGTTGGTGGATCACCGTTGTCAATGGCTACCATCTGTTCTCTTAGTGAAAACATGTCCTCTACGGTTTCCCGCATGGCTAATCATCTGTTGGTTCTCACTTGTGTCAGAATAGGATACATTTATCCTTTTGCACACTGTCACTGTGCCTAACATTTGCGAGTTTGAAGCTCGTCACAGTCATCCCATCCCAGATCCTACTCAGAATACCATAGACAAGGTTTAGACTTTCTGGATCTCAGGAATGCTACCAATTGATTCTAGCCTCTACTACGAAGGTTCAGATCTCACGAGTTTGAGTGCTCTGTTGTCAGGAGATGCAGGTCAAACTCGTGGATTAGAAACCCAAGAGATACACACTCAAGCTGTCGCCCAATGACTATGTTGAGCTCATGTAGAACGGAAGTGGTTGTCAGGCACGCATTCATAAGTTGGAGAATAATGGTGAGTGTCACAGATCATCACATTCTCTATGTTGAAATACGAGTGAGTATCTTAGAATAGAAACAAACATGATTGAATAAAAAACAGTAGTAATTGCATTAATCCATGGAAACATAGCAGAGCACCTTGGTGGACGAAATTGTGATCACTATTCTTTAAGTTGTACTTTTATGAAAATTAAAATTGGCACGAGTGGACACAACTTCGTTCAACTAACCAGCAAGTGTACTGGGTCGTCCAAGTAATAAACCTTACGTGAGTAAGGGTCGATCCCACAGAGATTGTTGGTATGAAGCAAGCTATGGTCACCTTGTAAATCTCAGTTAGGCAGATAAAATTATGGAATTTAGAAAATCAAATAATAAAAGGAAATAATAAAAGGGATACTTATGCAGATTCATTGGTGGGAATTTCAGATAAGCATATGGAGATACTGCATGGCTCACGGACGCCTGCTTTCCTACTGCTTCAACTCAATCCTTCTTACTCCTTTCCATGGCAAGCTGTGTATAGGGGTTCACTGTTCGACGATGGCTACTTTGAATCCTCTCGGGAAAATGGTCCTCTGCGGCTGTCACTCGCATGGCTAATCGTCTGGAGGCATCACCTGGCCGAAAGCTACATCCCATCCTCGCAGTGAAAACTACGCTCACGCGCTCTGTCACAGCACGGCTAATCACTGGTTGGTTCCCGCTCCTACTGGAATAGAATCCCTTGATTCTTTTGCGTCTGTCACTAACGCCCAGCACTTGCGAGTTTGAAGCACGTCACAGTCATTCATTACCGGAATCCTACTCGGAATACCACAGACAAGGTTAGACTTTCCGGATTCCCAGGATCCTACTCGGAATACCACAGACAAGGTGAGACTTTCCGGATCCTCATGAATGCTGCCATCTATCTAGCTTATACCACAAAGATTCTGTTGGGGAATCTAAGAGATACACATTCAAGCTCTGTTGCATGTAGAACGGAAGTGGTTGTCAATCACGTGCGTTCATAAGTGAGAATGATAATGAGCGTCACTTAATCATTACATTCATCATGTTCTTGGGTACGAATGAATATCTTGGAATAAGAATAAGAGAGATTTGAATAAAAGAAAATAGAATTGCATTAATACTTGAGGTACAGTAGAGCTCCACACCCTTAATCTATGGTGTGCAGAAACTCCACCGTTGAAAATACATAAGTAAAAGGTTCAGGCATGGCCGAATGGCCAGCCCCCCTAAACGTGCTCAATGGCCTCCTAAGATGAAGAATAAGACAAAACTGAGACCAAAGATCAAACGTGGTCAAAAGACATCTAATACAATAGTTAAATGTTCTATTTATAATAAACTAGCTCCTAGGGTTTACATGAGTAAGTAATTGATGCATAAATCCACTTCCGGGGCCCACTTGGTGTATGTTTGGGCTGAGCTTGATCAATCCACGAGCTGAGGCTCCTCTTGGAGTTGAACTCCGAGTTATGACGTGTTTTGGGCGTTCAACTCCGGATCATGACGTTTTTCTGGCGTTTAACTCCAGACAGCAGCATGTACTTGGCGTTCAACGCCAAGTTACGTCGTCAATTTTCGAATGAAGTATGGACTATTATATATTGCTGGAAAGCTCTGGATGTCTAATTTCCAACGCCGTTGAGAGCGCGCCAATTGAAGTTCTGTAGCTCCAGAAAATCCATTTCGAGTTCAGGGAGGTCAGATTCCAACAGCATCAGCAGTCCTTTTGTCAGCCTTTTTCAGAGTTTTGCTCAAGTCCCTCAATTTCAGCCAGAATTTACCTGAAATCACAGAAAAACACAAAAACTCATAGTAAAGTCCAGAAATGTGAATTTAACATAAAAACTAATGAAAACATCCCTAAAAGTAGCTTAAACTTACTAAAAACTACCTAAAAACAATGCCAAAAAGCGTATAAATTATCCGCTCATCACAACACCAAACTTAAATTGTTGCTTGTCCCCAAGCAACTGAAAATCAATTAGGATAAAAAGAAGAGAATATACTATAAATTTTAAAATATCAATGAATATTAATTTCATTAGATGAGCGGGACTTGTAGCTTTTTGCTTCTAAACAGTTTTGGCATCTCACTTTTTCCTTTGAAGTTCAGAGTGATTGGCGTCTCTGGGAACTTAGAATTTTGGATAGTGTTATTGACTTTCCTAGTTAAGCATGTTGATTCTTGAACACAGCTACTTTTTGAGTCTTGGCTGTGGCCCTAAGCATTTTGTTTTCCAGTATTACCACCGGATACATAAATGCCACAGACACATAACTGGGTGCCATCAATATTCCGACTTGTTGTATGGGGTTGGTTAGGACTTCCCAACCTCTTCTTTGGATTTCATGTCGGATTTCCGAATACTCATTCTTTTTGAGCTTGAAAGGGACCTCGGGGATCACCTTCTTCTTTGCCACAACATCATAGAAGTGGTCTTGATGGCTCTTGGAGATGAATCTTTCCATCTCCCATGACTCGGAGGTGGAAGCTTTTGTCTTCCCTTTCCCTTTTCTAGAGGATACTCCGGCTTTAGGTGCCATTGATGGTAATGGAAAAACAAAAAGCTTATGCTTTTACCACACCAAACTTAAAATTTTGCTCGCCCTCGAGCAAGAAAGAAAAGAAGAGAAGAAGAAGAAGAAAATATGGTAGAGAGGGGGAGAGGTAGGTTCGGCTAAGGGAGAGAAGATGGGTTAGTGTTGTGTGAAAATGAAGTAGAATGGAAGGGTATTTATAGGGAGAGGGGAGGGTGGGTGTTCGGCCATTTTGGGTGGGAATGGTTGGGGAATTGAATTTGAATTGTATGAAGGTAGGTGGGGTTTATGGGGAAGAGTGGGTTGATGTGAATGGTGAATGGAATAATTGGGAAGAGGAATTGAGGTGATTGGTGAAGGTTTTTGGGAAGTGTGATATGAGGAAGAGTGAAATAGGATTAGGAGAGTGTGATTAGGATTAAAAGGTAAGGTGGGAATATGGTAGGTGGGGATCCTGTGGGGTCCACAGATCCTGAGGTGATCCTGTGGGGTCCACAGGATCCTGAGGTGTCAAGAAATACCATTCCTGCACCAAATAGGCATGTATAATGCCTTTGTACACCATTCTGGCATTTAAACGCCCATTGGTGCATGTTCGGGGCGTTCAACGCCCATGTAAAGCATGTTTCTGGCGTTGAACGCCAGTTTCATGCTTGTTGCTGGCGTTCAGCGCCAGCTTTTCTTCTCTGGGCACATTCCTGGCGTTCAGCGCCAGAATGTTACTTGTTTCTGGCGTTCAGCGCCAGAATGGTGCTCTGTTCTGGCGTTGAACGCCAGCCAGATGCATCTTACTGGCGTTGAACGCCAGCCTGTGCGTCCTCCAGGGTGAAATTTTTTTTTTGACTCTGTTTTTAATTTTTTTGATTTTTTCGTGACTCCTCATGATCATGTACCTAATAAAACACAAAATAACAATAAAATAAAATAAAAATTAGATAAATAAAATTGGGTTGCCTCCCAACAAGTGCTTCTTTAATGTCAATAGCTTGACATTGCCTCTCATGGAGCCACTAGGTGATCAGGTCAATGTTTGTGTAGTCCCAACACCAAACTTAGAGTTTGGATATGGGGTCTGAACACCAAACTTAGAGTTTGGTTGTGGCCTCACAACACCAAACTTAGAGTTTGACTGTGTGGGCTCTTCTTGACTCTGAACTGAGAGAAGCTCTTCATGCTTACTCTCTTTTGTCACAGAGGGATGGCCATGTGCCTTAAACACAAGGTAGTCCCCATTCAATTGAAGGACTAACTCACCTCTGTTGACATCTATCACAACTTCTGCTGTGGCTAGGAAAGGTCTTCCAAGGATGATGCAATCATCCTCTTCCTTCCTAGTGTCTAAGATTATGAAATCAGCAGGGATGTAAAGGCCTTCAACCTTTACTAGCACGTCCTCTACTATTCCATAATCTTGTCTCAAGGACTTATCTGCCAATTGTAATGAGAACAAGGCAGGTTGTACCTCAATGATCCCCAGCTTCTCCATTATAGAGAGTGGCATAAGATTTATCCCTGACCCTAGATCACATAGAGCTTTTTCAAAGCTCATGGTGCCTATGATACAAGGTATCAGGAACTTGCCAGGATCTTGTTTCTTTTGAGGTAGAGTTTTCTGAATCCAAGTATCTAGTTCACTAATGAGCAAGGGAGGTTCATTTTCCCAAGTCTCATTACCAAACAACTTGGCATTCAGCTTCATGATAGCTCCTAAGTATTGAGCCATTTGCCCTCCATTCACATCTTCATCCTCTTCAGAGGATGAATAGTCTTCAGAGCTCATGAATGGCAGAAGGAGATTTAATGGAATCTCTATGGTCTCTTTATGAGCCTCAGATTCCTTTGGATCCTTAATAGAAAACTCCTTCTTGCTTGAGGGACGTCCTAGGAGGTCTTCCTCACTAGGATTTTCGTCCTCCTCCTCCCTTGTGCATTCGGCCATATTGACTAAATCAATGGCCTTGCACTCTCCTTTTGGATTCTCTTCTGTATTACTTGGGAGAATACTAGGAGGAGTTTCAATGACTTTCTTACTCATCTGGCCCACTTGTGCCTCCAAATTTCTAATGGAGGACCTTATTTCATTCATGAAACTGAAAGTGGCCTTTGACAGATCAGAGACTATATTGGCTAAATTAGAAGTGTTTTGTTCAGAATTCTCTGTCTGTTGCTGAGAAGATGATGGATATGGCTTGCTATTGCCCAGCCTATTGCGTTCACCATTGTTAAAGCCTTGTTGAGGCTTTTGTTGATCCTTCCAGGAGAAATTTGGATGATTTCTCCATGATGGGTTATAGGTGTTTCCATATGATTCACCCATGTAATTAACCTCTGCCATGGCAGGGTTCTCAGGATCATAAGCTTCTTCAAAAGCTGCCTCTCTAGTACTGTTGGATGCATGTTGCAATCCATTCAGATTTTGAGAGGTCATGTTGACCTGTTGAGTCAACACTTTGTTCTGAGCCAATATGGCATTCAGAGCATCAATTTCAAGAACTCCTTTCTTCTGAGGTATCCCATTATTCATGGAATTCCTCTCAGAAGTGTACATAAACTGGTTGTTTGCAACCATGTCAATGAGTTCTTGAGCCTCTTCAGGCGTTTTCTTCAGGTGAATAGATCCACCTGCAGAATGGTCCAATGACATTTTTGAAAATTCAGAGAGACCATAATAGAATATATCTAATAGGGTCCATTCTAAAAACATGTCAGATGGACATCTTTTGGTCAACTGCTTGTATCTTTCCCAAGCTTCATAGAGGGATTCACCATCTTTTTGTTTGAAGGTTTGAACATCCACTCTCAGCTTGCTCAGCTTTTGAGGAGGAAAGAATTTATCCAAGAAGGCAGTGACCAGCTTATCCCAGAAGTCCAGGCTATCCTTAGGTTGTGAATCCAACCATATTCTAGCTCTGTCTCTTACAGCAAAAGGGAAAAGCATGAGTCTGTAGACTTCAGGATCAACTCCATTCATCTTTACAGTCTCACAGATCTGCAAGAACTCAGTTAAAAACTGATAAGGATCTTCAGATGGAAGTCCATAAAACTTGCAGTTCTGTTGCATTAATGCAACTAGCTGAGGTTTCAGCTCAAAGTTATTGGCTCCAATGGCAGGAATGGAAATGCTTCTTCCATCAAACTTGGACGTTGGCTTTGTGAAGTCACCAAGCATTCTCCTTGCATTATTATTATTATTTTCGGCTGCCATCTCCTTCTCTTGTTCGAAAATTTCTGAAAGGTTGTTTCTGGATTGTTGTAATTTAGCTTCTCTTAATTTTCTCTTCAGAGTCCTTTCAGGTTCTGGATCAATTTCAACAAGAGTGCCTTTTTCCCTGTTCCTGCTCATATGAAAGAGAAGAAAACAAGAAGAGAAAGAAGAATCCTCTATGTCACAGTATAGAGATTCCTTTATGTTAGTAGAAGAAGAAAGGGGTAGAAGAATCCAAATACAAGGGATATAAGAAGTTCGGATTCTTAGATGAAGAGAGGTGAAGAGAAATGTTAGTAATTAATTAATTAAATAGAATAAGAGAAGAGAAGAGAAATTTCGAAAATAATTTTTGAAAAAGGGGTTAGTAATTTTCGAAAATTAGAGATAAGATAAGATTAAAATTAAAATTTAAAACAATTAAAAAGAATTTTTGAAAAAGAGAGAAGTATTTTTGAAAATTAGAGATGGATAGGAAGTTAGTTGGTTTTGAAAACGATAAGAAACAAACAAAAAGTTAGTTAGTTGATTGAAAAAGATTTTGAAATTAAAATTTAAAAAGATAAGAAGATAGGAGGTTAGATAAGATATTTTGAAATCAAATTTTGAAAAAGATAAAATAAGATAAGATTTTTAAGAAAAAGATATTTTGAAAAAGATTTAATTTTTAAAATTACTTAACTAACAAGAAACTACAAGATAAGATTCTAGAACTTAAAGATTGAACCTTTCTTAACAAGAAAGTAACAAACTTCAAATTTTTGAATCAATCACATTACTTGTTAGCTAATTTTCGAAAATTTGATATAAAGATAAGAAAATGATTTTGAAAAAGATTTTTGAAATTTTCTAAAATAGAAAAAATTGAAAAAGATATAATTTTTGAAAAAGATTTTGAAAAGATAAGATTTTTAAAATTGAAATTTTGACTTGACTTGTAAGAAACAACTAATTTTAAAAATTTTTGACCAAGTCAACCCAAAATTTCGAAAATTTGGAGGGAAATAAGGAAAAGATATATTTTTGATTTTTTGAATTTTTAAAGAAAAACACAAAAATGACCCAAAACATGAAAATTTTGGATCAAGACACAAGATGCATGCAAGAATGCTATGAATGTCAAGATGAACACCAAGAACACTTTGAAGATCATGATGAACATCAAGAACATAATTTTGAAAAATTTTTGATGCAAAGAAAACATGCAAGACACCAAACTTAGAAATTTTTAATGCTTGGAAAATATGAATGCAAAGATGCACATGAAAAACAACAACCAACACAAAACAAGAAAACATCAGGATCAAACAAGAGGACTTATCAAGAACAACTTGAAGATCATGAAGAACAATATGGATGCATGAATTTTCAAAAAAATGCAAGAAAAAATTTTTTTAGAGCATGCAATTGACACCAAACTTAAAAATTGACTCAAGACTCAAACAAGAAACACAAAATATTTTTGGTTTTTATGATTTTATGATTTTTTTGTATTTTTATTATTTTTTTTTCGAAAATATTTTTGGAAAAACGAAAAATAAAAGAAAAAATTTTTGAAAAAGATTTTTGAAAAGAAAATTACCTAATCTGAGCAACAAGATGAACCGTCAGTTGTCCATACTCGAACAATCCCCGGCAACGGCGCCAAAAACTTGGTGGACGAAATTGTGATCACTATTCTTTAAGTTGTACTTTTATGAAAATTAAAATTGGCACGAGTGGACACAACTTCGTTCAACTAACCAGCAAGTGTACTGGGTCGTCCAAGTAATAAACCTTACGTGAGTAAGGGTCGATCCCACAGAGATTGTTGGTATGAAGCAAGCTATGGTCACCTTGTAAATCTCGGTTAGGCAGATAAAATTATGGAATTTGGAAAATCAAATAATAAAAGGAGATAATAAAAGGGATACTTATGCAGATTCATTGGTGGGAATTTCAGATAAGCATATGGAGATACTGCATGGCTCACGGACGCCTGCTTTCCTACTGCTTCAACTCAATCCTTCTTACTCCTTTCCATGGCAAGCTGTGTATAGGGGTTCACTGTTCGACGATGGCTACTTTGAATCCTCTCGGGAAAATGGTCCTCTGCGGCTGTCACTCGCATGGCTAATCGTCTGGAGGCATCACCTGGCCGAAAGCTACATCCCATCCTCGCAGTGAAAACTACGCTCACGCGCTCTGTCACAGCACGGCTAATCACTGGTTGGTTCCCGCTCCTACTGGAATAGAATCCCTTGATTCTTTTGCGTCTGTCACTAACGCCCAGCACTTGCGAGTCTGAAGCACGTCACAGTCATTCATTACCGGAATCCTACTCGGAATACCACAGACAAGGTTAGACTTTCCGGATTCCCAGGATCCTACTCGGAATACCACAGACAAGGTGAGACTTTCCGGATCCTCATAAATGCCACCATCTATCTAGCTTATACCACGAAGATTCTGTTGGGGAATCTAAGAGATACACATTCAAGCTCTGTTGCATGTAGAACGGAAGTGGTTGTCAATCACGTGCGTTCATAAGTGAGAATGATAATGAGCGTCACTTAATCATTACATTCATCATGTTCTTGGGTATGAATGAATATCTTGGAATAAGAATAAGAGAGATTTGAATAAAAGAAAATAGAATTGCATTAATACTTGAGGTACAGTAGAGCTCCACACCCTTAATCTATGGTGTGCAGAAACTCCACCGTTGAAAATACATAAGTAAAAGGTTCAGGCATGGCCGAATGGCCAGCCCCCCTAAACGTGCTCAATGGCCTCCTAAGATGAAGAATAAGACAAAACTGAGACCAAAGATCAAACGTGGTCAAAAGACATCTAATACAATAGTTAAATGTTCTATTTATAATAAACTAGCTCCTAGGGTTTACATGAGTAAGTAATTGATGCATAAATCCACTTCCGGGGCCCACTTGGTGTATGTTTGGGCTGAGCTTGATCAATCCATGAGCTGAGGCTCCTCTTGGAGTTGAACTCCGAGTTATGACGTGTTTTGGGCGTTCAACTCCGGATCATGACGTTTTTCTGGCGTTTAACTCCAGACAGCAGCATGTACTTGGCGTTCAACGCCAAGTTACGTCGTCAATTTCCAAATGAAGTATGAACTATTATATATTTCTGGAAAGCTCTGGATGTCTACTTTTCAACGCCATTGAGAGTGCACCAATTGGAGTTCTGTAGCTCCAGAAAATCCATTTCGAGTGCAGGGAGGTCAGATTCCAACAGCATCAGCAGTCCTTTTGTCAGCCTTTTTCAGAGTTTTTCTCAAGTCCCTCAATTTCAGCCAGAATTTACCTGAAATCACAGAAAAACACACAAGCTCATAGTAAAGTCCAGAAATATGAATTTAACATAAAAACTAATGAAAACATCCCTAAAAGTAGCTTAAACTTACTAAAAACTACCTAAAAACAATGCCAAAAAGCGTATAAATTATCCGCTCATCACACCTCACCCCACCTATGGGGTTTAGAGGTTCACACTGTAGAAGATAAAATAGGATTTGTCAAAAATGTCATAAGTTACAAAATAAATCTCTAAAAGTATAGATTTTTTACTAAACTAGTAACCTATGTTTACAGAGAATGAGTAACTAGATGTAGAGAGTGCAGAAATCCACTTCTAGGCCCACTTGGTGAGTGTTTAGGCTGAGCTTCCTAGCTTTCACGTGCATGTGCCATTTCTGGAGTTAAACACCAGCTTGGATGCCAGGTTGGGTGTTTAACTCCAGCTTTGGTGCCAGTTCTAGCATTTTACGCCAGAAAAGGGTCTCTAGTGGGCGTTTAAACGCTAGTTTGGCCCATCAAATCTCGGGCAAAGTATGAACTATCATATATTTCTTGAGAGCCCAAGATGTCTACTTTCCAACGCAATTGAGAGCGCACCAATTGGGTTTCTATAGCTCCAAAAAATCTACTTCGAGTGTAGGAGGGTCAGAATCCAACAGCATCTGTAGTCCTTTTTCAGCCTCTGAATCATATTTTTGCTCAGGTCCCTCAATTTCAGCCAGAAAATAACAGAAATTATAGAAAAATACACCAACTCATAGTAAAGTCTAGAAATGTGATTTTTGCATAACAATTAATAAAAATGCAACAAAAAGTGAATAAAATATGCTAAAAACTATATGAAAACACTACCAAAAATCGCATAAAATATCCGCTTATCATATTTCCATAACATAAACATACTATATCGTACTGTATGAATAAATAATGTATATACATACTGTATAATTTAAAGAGGGTAGTTTGCAATTTTAATTTATCCCCTGTAAGTTGATGTAAAACAAAAAATCTTCCATCTGTGCCTAACATTCAACTCATCTCTAGAGAAAGGAAAAAGCCAAGCCTCCACAGACCCAACCCTCTTTCGTTGTTATTCTTCATTTCAACCCCATGTTCATTTTGGTATTTGGAGTTATGAGAGCCATTACTGGAACTCTGTTTTCCTCGGCTAGGTACAGCGTCGGCTTAGGCACACATCCAACCCTCTTTCGTTTTTATTCTCCACTTCAACCCCAGGTTCATTTTGGTATTTGGAGTTATAGGATCCATTACTAGAACTCTGTTTCCCTCGGCTAGGTACCGGCGTTGACTTAGGTGAGGACAAAGGATAACATTATTGTGGCTCCAGTAGTGAAATTGTAAACCTAGTATCTGAACCTAAGCTCATGACGAAACTGTTGCAGGTAGAAGGTGGTTTGCCATCCCCATATTTCAGCCAGCTTCAAATCACATGTTGGTGTTTAATTAAGGTTGTCTCCCTCCAACACTTCAGTTTTTTACTCATTGGAGCTCAAGCTTTGGTTGTCATCAAGGTATCTCTAATTCAGTTTTTTTATTAGTCGCGGTTAGTTTAATTTTCCTGAAAGTCTCTGTCATTTCAAATATTATCTATTTAGGGTGTTGGGTTGATTTTCTGGAATTTGGATTTTAAATCACATTTGCCAATTGTATGCTGTGGCTAGGTTTGAGGTATTGAAATTAAAATGTTATACTCTACTCTTAAACAATTGGGTTAGTTTAAATAGCCTTGGTTCCGGTGATTATAGCTGCTACTAATTAGCCTATGTTAGCTTCCTATAGTTGCTGCTTTTGGTTCTGTTTATTCACTTTTCTTATCACCATCCTGGATTTTGGTTACTGGTAAAATTATGTCTACATATGAGGATGATGTTAACAATGATTCTGATAATGATTTAGGTGATGATTTCGAACCAAATGCACACCATGATGTTGAAGATGACGATGTTGATTCGTTGGATTTTACTAGCAAGAGTGAACACGATTGTGATATAAAAAGAATAGCAAATTTAATGGTGGAGGATATTTGAAACCTAGAGTTTAGGACAGAGGATGGGGCTTGCCAATTTTATAACGCTTATGCTTGTTGCATTGGCTTTGAAATGAGGAAGGATGACGTCGTTAGGGATAAGGAAGGTAAAATCATTTGCATACAACTTGTTTGCAATAAAGAGGGTTGCAGGAATATAAGGTATCTTGATCTGGATAATAGATCAATGGAGGCAAGGTCACTCACGTGAACCAAGTGCCCAGCTCGGCTTAAGGTAAAGGTTGACTCTGGTTGTGGTAGATGGAAAGTATCATGTTTTGTGGAATCTCACAACCACGATTTAACCCCCCAATTTGCGCATCTCGTTCTAGCCAATCGTCGTCTCACTGTTACTGATAAAGTCCAAGTGGAGAATATTCATAATTTTGGTGTCAAGACGTGCCATATTATGGGATATATTGCATTCCAAAAGAGTAGATATCGTCATGCTGGCTTCACCCGCAAAGATTTGTACAACTACATCGATCGTTATCGTAGATCAAAAATAAAAAACGGGGATGCCAATGCAGCAATAAGATGATTGCAATGTTAAGCTTTCATGTTAGGAGAAAATTATTATTATTTCTAGTATTTGGACAAGTTACTCCAATATAATATCAATTTTATGCTATTTAAATTATGGACGATCTAGGATAGATAACTCATAAGTCACACTCACAGACCATATTGGTGGACGAAATTGTGATCGCTATTCTTTGTGCTTGTATGGATTTATTCAATAATTGTCTTTATTTGAATTCACAACTCCGTTCAACTAACCAGCAAGTGTACTGGGTCGTCCAAGTAATAAACCTTACGTGAGTAAGGATCGATCCCACAGAGATTGTTGGTATGAAGCAAGCTATGGTCACCTTGCAAATCTCAGTCAGGCAGATTAAAATGGTTTATGGTTTTTTTGAAAATAGAAATAAGAGAATAGATTATAAAAAGGGATAGAAAACTTATGCAGATTCATTGATGGGAATTTCAGATAAGCGAATGGAGATGCTGTATGGCTCAAGGACGCCTGCTCTCCTACTGCTTCTACTCAATCCTTCTTACTCCTTTCCATGGCAAGCTTTATATAGGGGTTCACCATCAGCGGTGGCTACTTTCAATCCTCTCGGGAAAATGATCCTATGCGGCTGTCACTCGCACGGCTAATCGTCTGGAGGCATCACCCATGGTTGATGGCTACATCCCATCCTCGCAGTGAAAACTATGCTCACGCACTCTGTCACAGTACGGCTAATCACTGGTTGGTTCCCGCGCCTACTGGAATAGAATCCCTTGATTCTTTTGCGTCTGTCATTAACGCCCAGCACTTGCAAGTTTGAAGCACGTCACAGTCATTCATTACCGGAATCCTACTCGGAATACCACAGACAAGGTGAGACTTTCCGGATTCCCAGGATTCTACTCGGAATACCACAGACAAGGTGAGACTTTCCGGATCCTCATAAATGCCACCATCTATCTAGCTTATACCACGAAGATTCTGTTGGGGAATCTAAGAGATACACATTCAAGCTCTGTTGCATGTAGAACGGAAGTGGTTGTCAATCACGTACGTTCATAAGTGAGAATGATAATGATCGTCACTTTCATCATTACATTCATCATGTTCTTGGGTACGAATAGATATATTGGAATAAGAATAAGAGAGATTTGAATAAAAGAAAATAGAATTTCATTAATACTTGAGGTACAGCAGAGCTCCACACCCTTAGTCTATGGTGTGCAGAAACTCCACCATTGAAAATACACAAGCAAAAGGGGTTCAGGCATGGCCGAATGGCCAGCCCCCTAAAACGTGATCAATAGCCTCTTAGGATGAAGAATAAAACAAAACTGAGACCAAAGATGTCTAATACAATAGTTAAATGTCCTATATATACTAGACTAGCTACTAGGGTTTACATGAGTAAGTAATTGATGCATAAATCCACTTCCGGGGCCCACTTGGTGTATGCTTGGGCTGAGCTTGATCAATCCACGAGCTGAGGCTTCTCTTGGAGTTGAACTCCGAGTTATGACGTGTTTTGGGCGTTCAACTCCAGATCATGACGTTTTTCTGGCGTTTAACTCCAGACAGCAGCTTGTACTTGGCGTTCAACGCCAAGTTACGTCGTCATTCTTCGAATAAAGTATGGACTATTATATATTGCTGGAAAGCCCTGGATGTCTACTTTCCAATTCCGTTGAGAGCGCGCCAATTGGAGTTCTGTAGCTCTAGAAAATCCATTTCGAGTGCAGGGAGGTCAGATTCCAACAGCATCAGCAGTCCTTTTGTCAGCCTTTTTCAGAGTTTTGCTCAAATCTCTCAATTTCAGTCAGAATTTACCTGAAATCACAGAAAAACACACAAACTCATAGTAAAGTCCAGAAATGTGAATTTAACATAAAAACTAATGAAAACATCCCTAAAAGTAGCTCAAACTTACTAAAAACTATATAAAAACAATGCCAAAAGCGTATAAATTATCCGCTCATCACATATCCAAACTTAAATTGTTGCTTGTCCCCAAGCAACTGAAAATCAAAGAGGATAAAAGAAGAGAATATACTATAAATTTCAGAATATCAATGAATATTAATTTAATTAGATGAGCGGGACTTGTAGCTTTTTGCTTCTGAACAGTTTTGGCATCTCACTTTTTCCTTTGAAGTTTAGAGTGATTGGCGTCTCTGGGAACTCAGAATTTTGGATAGTGTTATTGACTTTCCTAGTTAAGCATGTTTGATTCTTGAACACAGCTACTTATGAGTCTTGGCCGTGGCCCTAAGCACTTTGTTTTCCAGTATTACCACCGGATACACAAATGCCACAGACACATAACTGGGTGAACCTTTTCAGATTGTGACTCAGCGTTGCTAGAGTCCCCAGTTAGTGGTGTCCAGAGCTCTTAAGGACACTCTTTTGCTTTGGATCATGACTTTAACCACTCAGTCTCAAGCTTTTCACTTGGACCTTCATGACACAAGCACATGGTTAGGGACAGCTTGATTTAGCCGCTTAGGCCTGGATTTTATTTCCTTGGGCCCTCCTATCCATTGATGCTCAAAGCCTTGGATCCTTTTTACCCTTGCCTTTTGGTTTTAAGGGCTATTGGCTTTTTCTACTGCTCCTTCTTTTTCTTTCTATATTTTTTTTTCGCCACTTCTTTTTTTTTTTTCGCAAGCTTCCTTTTTCACTGCTTTTTCTTGCTTCAAGAATCAATTTCATGATTTTTCAGATCATCAATAACATTTCTCTTTGTTCATCATTCTTTCAAGAGCCAACAATTTTAACACTCATAAGCAACAAGATCAAAAATATGCACTGTTCAAGCATTCATTCAGAAAACAAAAAGTATTGCCACCACATCAATATAATTAAATTAAATTCAAGGATAAATTCGAAATTCATGTACTTCTTGTTCTTTTGAATTAAAACATTTTTTTATTTAAGAGAGGTGAAGAATTAATGGATTTTATTCATAGCTTTAAGGCATGGTTACATACTAATGATCATGAAGTAGAGACACAAAACATAGATAAACACAATACTTAAAAACCGAAAACAGAAGGAAATAAAGAACAAGGAATGAATCCACCTTTAGTGGCGTCTTCTTCTTGAAGGACCAACAATGTCCTTAAGCTCTTCTATGTCCCTTCCTTGCCTTTGTTGCTCCTCCCTCATTGCTCTTTGATCTTCTCTTATTTCTTGGAGAATGATAGAGTGCTCATGATGTTCCACCCTTAATTGTTCAACATTATGGCTCAAATCTTCTAAGGAGGTATTGAGTTGCTCCCAATAGTTGTTGGGAGGAAAGTGCATTCCTTGAGGCATTTGTTGATGATGAACTTCCTCATGTTCTTCTTGAGGGCCGTGAGGAACGTCTCTTGTTTGCTCCATCCTTTTCTTGGTGATGGGCTTGTCTTCTTCAATGGAGACATCTCCATCTATGATAACTCCAGCTGAGTAACATAGATGGCAAATAAGGTGAGGGAAGGCTAGCCGTGCCATGGGTGAGGACTTGTCGGCTATTTTATAGAGTTCATTGGAGATGACCTCATGAACTTCCACTTCCTCTCCAATCATGATGCTATGGATCATGATGGCCCGATCCACAGTAACTTCAGATCGGTTGCTAGTAGGAATGATGGATCTTTGGATGAACTCCAACCATCCTCTAGCCACAGGCTTGAGATCCAGTCTTCTTAGTTGAACTGGCTTGCCTTTGGAGTCTATTCTCCACTGAGCTCCTTCCACACATATGTCCATAAGGACTTGGTCCAACCTTTGATTAAAGTTGACCCTTCTAGTGTAGGGGCGTTCATCTTCTTGCATCATGGGCAAGTGAAACGCCAACCTCACATTTTCCGGACTAAAATCTAAGTATTTCCCCCGAACCATTGTGATATAGTTCTTTGGATTCGGGTTCATACTTTGATCATGGTTCCTAGTGATCCATGCATTGGCATAGAACTCTTGAACCATCAATATTCCGACTTGTTGCATGGGGTTGGTTATGACTTCCCACCCTCTTCTTTGAATTTCATGTCGGATTTCCGGATACTCATTCTTTTTGAGCTTGAAAGGGACCTCGGGGATCACCTTCTTCTTTGCCACCACATCATAGAAGTGGTCTTGATGGCTCTTGGAGATGAATCTCTCCTTCTCCCATGACTCGGAGGTGGAAGCTTTTGTCTTCCCTTTCCCTTTTCTAGAGGATACTCCGGCCTTAGGTGCCATTGATGGTAATGGAAAAACAAAAAACTTATGCTTTTACCACACCAAACTTAAAATTTTGCTCGCCCTCGAGCAAGAAAGAAAAGAAAAGTAGTAGAAGAAGAAGAGAATAGGGAAGAGAGGGAGAGGAGTTGGTTCGGCTATGTGGAGAGGGTGGTTTTGTGAGGTGTGAAAATGAAGAAGATTGGAAGGGTATTTATAGGGAGAGGGGAGGGTATAGGTTCGGCCAATTTGGGTGGGAATGGGTGGGAAAATGAATTTGAATTTTATGAAGGTAGGTGGGGTTTATGGGGAAGAGTGGGTTGATGTGAATGGTGAATGGGGTAATTGGGAAGAGGAATTGAGGTGATTGGTGAAGGTTTTTGGGAAGTGTGATATGGGGAAGAGTGAAATGAGATTTGGATTAAGAGAGTGTGATTAGGATTAAAAGAAAAGGTGGGGATATGGTAGGTGGGGATCCTGTGGGGTCCACAGATCCTGAGGTGGGGATCCTATGGGGTCCACAGATCCTGAGGTGAAAAGAAATACCATTCCTTCACCATATAGGCATGTAAATTGCCTTCGTGCATCATCCTGGCGTTCAAATGCCCATTGGTGCACATTCTGGGCGTTCAACGCCCATGTAATGCATGTTTCTGGCGTTGAACGCCAGTTTCATGCTTGTTACTGGCGTTCAGCGCCAGTTTGTCCTCTCTGTGCACATTCCTGGCGTTTAACGCCAGGTTGTTGCTTGTTCCTGGCGTTCAGCGCCAGAATGGTGCTCTGTTCTGGCGTTGAACGCCAGCCAGATGCATCTTACTAGCGTTGAACGCCAGTCTGCGCTGCCTCCAGGGTGAACGATTTTTTCTTCTGTTTTTGACTCTGTTTTTAATTTTTTTGATTTTTTCGTGACTCCTCATGATCATGTACCTAATTAAACACAAAAATAACAAAGAAACAAAATAAAATAAAATTAGATAATTAAAATTGGGTTGCCTCCCAACAAGCGCTTCTTTAATGTCAATAGCTTGACAGTGGCTCTCATGGAGCCACAAGGTGATCAGGTCAATTTTAGTGTGTAGTCCCAACACCAAACTTAGAGTTTAGATATGGGATCTTAACACCAAACTTAGCGTTTGGTTGTGCCCTCACAACACCAAACTTAGAGTTTGACTGTGTGGGCTCTTCTTGACTCTGAACTGAGAGAAGCTCTTCATGCTTACTCTCTTTTGTCACAGAGGGATGGCCATGTGCCTTAAACACAAGGTAGTCCCCATTCAATTGAAGGACTAATTCACCTTTGTTGACATCTATTACAGCTCCTGCTGTGGCTAGGAAAGGTCTTCCTAGGATGATGCATTCATCATCTTCCTTCCTAGTGTCTAGGATTATGAAATCAGCAGGGATGTAGAGGCCTTCAACCTTTACTAGCACGTCCTCTACTGTTCCATAAGCTTGTCTCATGGACTTGTCTGCCAATTGTAATGAGAACAAGGCAGGTTGTACCTCAATGACCCCCAGCTTCTCCATTACAGAGAGTGGCATAAGGTTTATCCCTGACCCCAGATCACATAGAGCTTTTTCAAAGCTCATGGTGCCGATGGTACAAGGTATTAAGAACTTGCCAGGATCTTGTTTCTTTTGAGGTAGAGTTTTCTGAATCCAAGTATCTAGTTCACTAATGAGCAAGGGAGGTTCACTTTCCCAAGTCTCATTACCAAACAGCTTGGCATTCAGCTTCATGATAGCTCCTAAATATTGAGCAACTTGCTCTCCAGTCACATCTTCATCCTCTTCAGAGGAAGAATAGTCTTCAGAGCTCATGAATGGCAGAAGGAGATTTAATGGAATCTCTATGGTCTCTAGATGAGCCTCAGATTCCTCTGGATCCTTAATAGGAAACTCCTTCTTGCTTGAAGGACGTCCCAGGAGGTCTTCCTCACTAGGATTTTCGTCCTCCTCCTCCCTAGTGCATTCGGCCACTTTGACTAAATCAATGGCCTTGCACTCTCCTTTTGGATTCTCTTCTGTATTGCTTGGGAGAATACTGGGAGGAGTTTCAATAACTTTCTTACTCAGCTGGCCCACTTGTGCCTCCAAATTTCTAATGGAGGATCTTGTTTCATTCATGAAACTGAAAGTGGCCTTTGACAGATCAGAGACTATATTGGCTAAATTGGAAGTATTTTGTTCAGAATTCTCTGTCTGTTGCTGAGACGATGATGGATATGGCTTACTATTGTTCAGCCTATTGCGTCCACCATTGTTAAAGCCTTGTTGAGGCTTTTGTTGATCCTTCCAGGAGAAATTTGGATGATTTCTCCATGATGGATTATAGGTGTTTCCATAAGGTTCACCCATGTAATTAACCTCTGCCATGGCAGGGTTCTCAGGATCATAGGCTTCTTCTGAAGCTGCCTCTCTAGTACTGTTGGATGCATGTTGCAATCCATTCAGATTTTGAGAGATTATGTTGACCTGTTGAGTCAACATTTTGTTCTGAGCCAATATGGCATTCAGAGCATCAATTTCAAGAACTCCTTTCTTCTGAGGTATCCCATTATTCACAGAATTCCTCTCAGAGGTATACATGAACTGGTTGTTTGCAACCATGTCGATGAGTTCTTGAGCCTCTTCAGGCGTTTTCTTCAGGTGAATAGATCCACCTGCAGAATGGTCCAATGACATTTTTGAAAATTCAGAGAGACCATAATAGAATATGTCTAATAGGGTCCATTCTGAAAACATGTCAGATGGACATCTTTTGGTCAGCTGTTTGTATCTTTCCCAAGCTTCATAGAGGGATTCACCATCTTTTTGTTTGAAGGTTTGAACATCCACTCTCAGCTTGCTCAGCTTTTGAGGAGGAAAGAATTTATCCAAGAAGGCTGTAACCAGCTTATCCCAGGAGTCCAGGCTATCCTTAGGTTGTGAATCCAACCATATTCTAGCTCTGTCTCTTACAGCAAAAGGGAAAAGCATGAGTCTGTAGACTTCAGGATCAACTCCATTCGTCTTTACAGTCTCACAGATCTGCAAGAACTCAGTTAAGAACTGATAAGGATCTTCAGATGGAAGTCCATAAAACTTGCAGTTTTGTTGCATTAATGCAACTAGTTGAGGCTTAAGCTTAAAGTTATTGGCTCCAATGGCAGAAATGGAGATGCTTCTTCCATCAAACTTGGATGTTGGCTTTGTGAAGTCACCAAGCATTCTCCTTGCATTATTATTATTATTATTATTCTCGGCTGCCATCTCCTTCTCTTGTTCGAAAATTTCTGAAAGGTTGTTTCTGGATTGTTGTAATTTAGCTTCTCTTAATTTTCTCTTCAGAGTCCTTTCAGGTTTTGGATCAACTTCAACAAGAGTGCCTTTTTCCCTGTTCCTGCTCATATGAAAGAGAAGAAAACAAGAAAAGAAAGAGGAATCCTCTATGTCACAGTATAGAGATTCCCTTATGTTAGTAGAAGAAGAAAGGGGTAGAAGAAAGAAGAAGGATGGATTCGGATTTTTGGATGAAGAAAGGTGAAGAGAAGTGTTAGTAGTTAAATAATTAAATAGAATAAGAGAAGAGAAGAGAAATTTTCGAAAATAATTTTTTTTTAAAAAGAGGTTAGTAATTTTCGAAAATTAAAGATAAGATTTAATTAAAATTAAAATTTAAAACAAAAAGAATTTTTGAAAAAGAGAAAGAGAATTTTCGAAAATTAGAGAGGGAAAAGTAGTTAGGTAGTTTTGAAAAAGATAAGAAACAAACAAAAAGTTAGTTAGTTGATTGAAAAAGATTTGAAATCAAAAATTGAAAAAGATAAGAAGATAAGAAGTTAGATAAGATATTTTGAAATCAAATTTTGAAAAAGATAAAATTTTTGAAAAAGATAAGATAAAAGATAAAAAGATATATTTGAAAAAGATATTTTGAAAAAGATTTAATTTTTTAAAAATTTCTTAACTAACAAGAAACTACAAGATAAGATTCTAGAATTTAAAGATTGAACCTTTCTTAACAAGAAAGTAACAAACTTCAAATTTTTGAACCAATCACATTAATTGTTAGCTTAATTTTCGAAAATTTGATAAAAAGATAAGAAAAAGATTTTGAAAATATTTTGAAAAATAATTTTTGAAATTTTCGAAAATTATATAAAAAATGAAAAAGATATGATTTTTGAAAAAGATTTTGAAAAGATAAGATTTTTAAAATTGAAATTTTGACTTGACTTGTAAGAAACAACTAATTTTAAAATTTTTTGACCAAGTCAATCCAAAATTTCGAAAATTTGGAGGAAAATAAGGAAAAGATATTTTTTGATTTTTGAATATTTAATTATGAAAGAGAAAAACAACAAAAATACTCAATGCATGAAATTTTTAGATCAAAACAATGAATGCATGCAAGAATGCTATGAATGTCAAGATGAACACCAAGAACACTTTGAAGATCATGATGAACATCAAGAACATGATTTTAAAAAACTTTTGATGCAAAGAAAACATGCAAGACACCAAACTTAGAAATCTTTAATGCATGGAAAATATGAATGCAAAAATGCACGTGAAAAACAACAAAAGACACAAAACAAGAAATCATCAAGATCAAACAAGAAGACTTGTCAAGAACAACTTGAAGATCATGAAGAACACTATGAATGCATGGAATTTTCGAAAATAATGCATAAATATTTGAAAACATGCAATTGACACCAAACTTAAAAATTGACTCAAGACTCAAACAAGAACACAAAATATTTTTGATTTTTATGATTTTCTAATTTTTTTGTATTTTTATTAATTTTTTTCAAAAAACATTTTTGGAAAAACGAAAAAGAAAAGAAAAATTTTGAAAAAGATTTTTGAAAAGAAAATTACCTAATCTGAGCAACAAGATGAACCGTCAGTTGTCCATACTCGAACAATCCCCGGCAACGGCGCCAAAAACTTGGTGGACGAAATTGTGATCACTATTCTTTGAGCTTGTATGGATTTATTCAATAATTGTCTTTATTTGAATTCACAACTCCGTTCAACTAACCAGCAAGTGTACTGGGTCGTCCAAGTAATAAACCTTATGTGAGTAAGGGTCGATCCCACAGAGATTGTTGGTATGAAGCAAGCTATGGTCACCTTGCAAATCTCAGTCAGGCAGATTAAAATGGTTTATGGTTTTTTTGAAAATAGAAATAAGAGAATAGATTATAAAAAGGGATAGAAAACTTATGCAGATTCATTGATGGGAATTTCAGATAAGCGAATGGAGATGCTGTATGGCTCAAGGACGCCTGCTCTCCTACTGCTTCTACTCAATCCTTCTTACTCCTTTCCATGGCAAGCTTTATATAGGGGTTCACCATCAGCGGTGGCTACTTTCAATCCTCTCGGAAAAATGATCCTATGCGGCTGTCACTCGCACGGCTAATCGTCTGGAGGCATCACCCATGGTTGATGGCTACATCCCATCCTCGCAGTGAAAACTATGCTCACGCACTCTGTCACAGTACGGCTAATCACTGGTTGGTTCCCGCGCCTACTGGAATAGAATCCCTTGATT
This sequence comes from Arachis hypogaea, assembly GCF_003086295.3. Lineage (NCBI taxonomy): Eukaryota > Viridiplantae > Streptophyta > Magnoliopsida > Fabales > Fabaceae > Arachis > Arachis hypogaea. The sequence goes on from NC_092037.1 coordinate 68,280,401, forward strand.
CTTTTGCGTCTGTCACTAACGCCCAGCACTTGCAAGTTTGAAGCACGTCACAGTCATTCATTACCGGAATCCTACTCAGAATACCACAGACAAGGTGAGACTTTCCGGATTCCCAGGATCCTACTCGGAATACCACAGACAAGGTGAGACTTTCCGGATCCTCATAAATGCCGCCATCTATCTAGCTTATACCACGAAGATTCTGTTGGGGAATCTAAGAGATACACATTCAAGCTCTGTTGCATGTAGAACGGAAGTGGTTGTCAATCACGTACGTTCATAAGTGAGAATGATAATGATCGTCACTTTCATCATTACATTCATCATGTTCTTGGGTACGAATGGATATCTTGGAATAAGAATAAGAGAGATTTGAATAAAAGAAAATAGAATTTCATTAATACTTGAGGTACAGCAGAGCTCCACACCCTTAGTCTATGGTGTGCAGAAACTCCACCGTTGAAAATACACAAGCAAAAGGGGTTCAGGCATGGCCGAATGGCCAGCCCCCTAAAACGTGATCAATAGCCTCTTAGGATGAAGAATAAAACAAAACTGAGACCAAAGATGTCTAATACAATAGTTAAATGTCCTATATATACTAGACTAGCTACTAGGGTTTACATGAGTAAGTAATTGATGCATAAATCCACTTCCGGGGCCCACTTGGTGTATGCTTGGGCTGAGCTTGATCAATCCACGAGCTGAGGCTTCTCTTGGAGTTGAACTCCGAGTTATGACGTGTTTTGGGCGTTCAACTCCGGATCATGACGTTTTTCTGGCGTTTAACTCCAGACAGCAGCTTGTACTTGGCGTTCAACGCCAAGTTACGTCATCATTCTTCGAATAAAGTATGGACTATTATATATTTCTGGAAAGCTCTGAATGTCTACTTTCCAACGCCGTTGAGAGCGCGCCAATTGGAGTTCTGTAGCTCCAGAAAATCCATTTCGAGTGCAGGGAGGTCAGATTCCAACAGCATCAGCAGTCCTTTTGTCAGCCTTTTTCAGAGTTTTGCTCAAATCCCTCAATTTCAGTCAGAATTTACCTGAAATCACAGAAAAACACACAAACTCATAGTAAAGTCCAGAAATGTGAATTTAACATAAAAACTAATGAAAACATCCCTAAAAGTAGCTCAAACTTACTAAAAACTATATAAAAACAATGCCAAAAAGCGTATAAATTATCCGCTCATCACATATCATATATATGGATCTATATGTTCAACAAGAACACATCAGTATATACATGTTTAAATTCCAATACTGAGCTTTCGTTAATGAGAGTTTATCTCAAGAAACTGCAACACCAATTTTTTTCCTTTCGAGTTAAGCCTCAATGCAGTCCCTGAAGTTGCCCTCGAGCCTCATAGTAGTCTCTAAACTTAAAAGTTCCCCAAATTCATCCCCAAACCTGCACTCCGGGATTCAAAGTTATCCTTCCGGCATTTTCTGGCCAGCTGGCGCAACCGGAAAGCTGATTTGTCAAGCTTCGTGACACGTGGGCGTTATAACGGCTAGTTGATGTGGCAGAGTAAACTCTCTCGAATCAATTTGGTCTCTCAATTGAAGTTAAACCCCTAATCCCAAAATTTAAAGCCCACAGTGCTCATTTTGTTCTCTTTTCTTCGGTTGTGTGTTCTTGTCTTCTCCATCGTTGAAGCCCGAAGGATATGGTAAGCGCGAGCAATGCATCTGGAAGCTCGAACAACCCACGATCATTTGGAAGCATCATGAGGAGAATGAATAGAAACAGAGAAGCTCGTTTGCCAGAATGGTGTGCCTGCGGGTCGAGACCAGTGCTGCACTGGTCAGGGACGGATTCAAATCCAGAGAGACTATTCTTGGATTGCCCAAACTATAATGTAAGTACTATTGTTGTTGGTTGCTGTATTTATGGATATAAATTTTGCTGATTCAATTTTTTTGGCTGTGCAGACTGTGGGTAAGAAATGGTGTGGATTGTTTTTGTGGGTTGATAAAGTTTTGAAAGATGATGTCATAGCATGTGATGATAGAACAAGACATTCAGTTGATGATGAAGACTGGAAGATGAAGAATGCTTGGAAATTTGGTAAATTAGAGGCTGAAATTAGGGTTCTAAAAATGGGGAGGATTTTGATGTTTGTGTTCATGCTGCTGATTGTAGTTGGTGTTCTTGTATTAAAGTTGGATAGACAACAGGGTCAACTGTATCTAGCAAAAAACAAATGACATGCATCGTATATACATATGTTGTTCATGTACTTGTTCCTGTCCTTTTGTTTGAAAGAAATGCAAATTAAAGTGTTTGATTATTGGTGGACGAAATTGTGATTGCCCTCTTTGTATTTGCATGAGATTTATTTAATGGCTCTTTGGCATATGTGATCACAACTACGTTCAACTTAACCAGCAAGTGTACTGGGTCATCCAAGTAATACCTTACGTGAGTAAGGGTCGATCCCACAGAGATTGTTGGTATGAAGCAAGCTATGGTCACCTTGTAAATCTCAGTTAGGCAGATTAAATAGTTTATGATGAGTTCGAAAATTAATTAATAAATAGAAAATAAAAGGGATAGAAATACTTATGTAAATCAATAGTGGGAATTTCAGATAGGCGTATGGAGATGCTGTGCTCCTCTTGAATCTCTACTTTCTTATTACATTCATCCAATCCTTCCTACTCTTTTCCATGGCAAGCTGTATGTAGGGCATCACTATTGTCAATGGCTACATCCCATCCTCTCAGTGAAAATGTTCCTATGCTTTGTCACAGCACGGCTAATCATTTGTCGGTTCTCAATCAGGTTGGAATAGAATCCCTTGATTCTTTTGCACTTGTCATCACGCCCAGCCTTCAGGAGTTTGAAGCTCGTCACATTCATTCAATCTCAGAATCCTACTCGGAATACCATAGACAAGGTTTAGACTTTCTGGATCCTCATGAATGCCGCCATCCATCTAGCTTATACCACGAAGATTCTGTTGGGGAATCTAAGAGATATGCGCCCGGCCTAGAGTAGAACGGAAGTGGTTGTCAGTCACGCGCGTTTATAGGTGAGAATGATGATGAGTGTCACGGATCATCACATTCATTAAAGTTAAGTATAACGTATATCTTGGAATAAGGATAGAAGAGAATTGAATAGAAAGTAATAATAATTGTATTGAAACTTGAGGTACAGCAGAGCTCCACACCCTTAATCTATGGTGTACAGAAACTCCACTGTTGAAAATACATAAGTAAAAGGTTCAGGCATGGCCGAATGGCCAACCCCTGAGTGATCAAAAGACCGAATGATCAAAAGATGATTAATACACTAGTAAAACGTCTTATTTATACTAAACTAGCTACTAGGGTTTACATGAGTAAGTAATTGATGCATAAATCCACTTCCGGGGCCCACTTGGTGTATGTTTGGGCTGAGCTTGATCTATCCACGAGCTGAGGCTTTTCTTGGAGTTGAACGCCAAGTTATAACGTGTTTTGGGCGTTCAACTCTGGATCATGATGTGTTTCTGGCGTTTAACTCCAGACAGCAGCATGTGCTTGGCGTTCAACGCCAAGTTACATCGTCAATTTCCGAATAAATTATAGACTATTATATATTGCTGGAAAGCTCTGGATGTATACTTTCCAACGCCATTGAGAGCGCGCCATTTGGAGTTCTGTAGCTCCAGAAAATCTATTTCGAGTGCAGGGAGGTCAGATTCCAACAGCATCAGCAGTCCTTTTGTCAGCCTTTTTCAGAGTTTTGCTCAAGTCCCTCAATTTCAGCCAGAAATTACCTGAAATCACAGAAAAATACACAAACTCATAGTAAAGTCCAGAAATGTGATTTTAACATAAAAACTAATGAAAACATCCCTAAAAGTAGCTTAAACTTACTAAAAACTACCTAAAAACAATGCCAAAAAGCGTATAAATTATCCGCTCATCACAACACCAAACTTAAATTGTTGCTTGTCCCCAAGCAACTGAAAATCAATTAGGCTAAAAAGAAGAGAATATACTATAAATTCCAAAATATCAATGAATATTAATTTAATTAGATGAGTGGGACTTGTAGCTTTTTGCTTCTGAACAGTTTTGGCATCTCACTTTTTCCTTTGAAGTTTAGAATGATTGGCTTCTCTAGGAACTTAGAATTTCGGATAGTGTTATTGACTTTCCTAGTTAAGCATGTTGATTCTTGAACACAGCTACTTTTGAGTCTTGGCCGTGGCCCTAAGCACTTTGTTTTCCAGTATTACCACCGGATACATAAATGCCACAGACACGTGACTGGGTGAACCTTTTCAGATTGTGACTCAGCTTTGCTAGAGTCCCCAGTTAGAGGTGTCCAGAGCTCTTAAGCACACTCTTTTTGCTTTGGATCACGACTTTAACCACTCAGTCTCAAGCTTTTCACTTGGACCTTCATGACACAAGCACATGGTTAGGGACAGCTTGATTTAGCCGCTTAGGCCTGGATTTTATTTCCTTGGGCCCTCCTATCCATTGATGCTCAAAGCCTTGGATCCTTTTTACCCTTGCCTTTTGGTTTTAAGGGCTATTGGCTTTTTCTGCTTGCTTTTTCTTTTTCTTTCTATTTTTTTCGCCATTTTTTTTTCGCAAGCTTTCTTTTTCACTGCTTTTTCTTGCTTCAAGAATCAATTTCATGATTTTTCAGATCATCAATAACATTTCTCTTTGTTCATCATTCTTTCAAGAGCCAACAGTTTTAACATTCATAAACAACAATATCAAAAGACATATGCACTGTTCAATCATTCATTCAGAAAACAAAAAGTAATGTCACCACATCAATATAATTAAATTAAATTCAAGGATAAATTCAAAATTCATGTACTTCTTATTCTTTTGAATTAAAACATTTTTCATTTAAGAGAGGTGAAGGATTAATGGATTTTATTCATAGCTTTAAGACATGGTTACTACATACTAATGATCATGAAATAAAGACACAAAACATAGATAAACACAACATTAAAAACCGAAAACAGAAAGAAATAAAGAATAAGGAATGAATCCAGCTTTAATGGCGTCTTCTTCTTGAAGGTCCAATAATGTCCTTAAGCTCTTCTATGTCCCTTCATTGCCTTTGTTGCTCCTCCCTCATTGCTCTTTGATCTTCTCTTATTTCATGGAGAATGATGGAGTGCTCATGATGTTCCACCCTTAATTGTTCCACATTGTGGCTCAAATTTTCTAAGGAGGTGTTGAGTTGCTCCCAATAGTTGTTAGGAGGAAAGTGCATCCCTTGAGGCATCTCAGGGATTTCTTAATGATGAGCTTCCTCATGCATCTCTTGAGAACCGTGAAGGATCTCTCTTGCTTGCTCCATCCTCTTCTTGGTGATGGGCTTATCCTCTTCAATGGGGATATCTCCTTCTATGATAACTCCAGCTGAGTAACACAGATGGCAAATAAGGTGAGGAAAAGCTAGCCTTGCCATGGTGGAGGACTTGTCGGCTATTTTGTAGAATTCATTGGAGATGACCTCATGAACTTCTACTTCCTCTCCAATCATGATGCTATGAATCATGATGGCCCGATCCACATTAACTTCAGATCGGTTGCTAGTGGGAATGATGGAGCGTTGAATGAACTCCAACCATCCTCTAGCCACAGGCTTGAGGTCCAGTCTTCTTAGTTGAACTGGCTTGCCTTTGGAGTCTATTCTCCATTGAGCTCCTTCCACACATATGTCCATTAGGACTTGGTCCAACCTTTGATTAAAGTTGACCCTTCTAGTGTAGGGGCGTTCATCTCCTCGCATCATGGGCAAGTTGACAAATGAATTTTTGTTGGTATAGAATTTATAAGTGATCAATCGTAGTATAGTCTAAACCAACGCGAAATCCATCATCAAATAAATCTACAATCTATATCTGAGAGTATTAATCTCCCGAGTCGTTCTCCCTTGGAATTGCCAACGTATGCATCTTATTGATTTAGTAAGCTTTGTTTGAGTTCTTTGAAGGTCTTAGCAAGTAATGAGAAACAAACAATCAATTATCAAAAGGACTTGACTTAGGGTTGGCATTAGAAAGCTTTATCATTATAGTTCACTTAATGTTGACAACAATTAGGCCTTGCTCCATTTAGTCATCCCCTAAGTATAGAGGAAAATCAAATGAGAACAATCAACTTGAGTCACAAGTTCTAGCTTCACCTTATGGGAATCTAGCTTTAGTGCACTCCAAGTCAATTAGCAATCCCTAATTCTCAATCAACTATTGAGATAGCTATTCAATTTCTTCCAATGACCAAACCCTATGCCAAGTGCAAAAATTCTACTCCATAGCTAGTATTGACATTTTATCAAACATGTAGTGAGCAAGAAGGAAGGTCATAGTAAAATGAAGAGAAAAGTAGAATTGAAGATATTGCAATACAAGGAATTAGCAACAAGTATCAAGGAGCAACAATGAGGATCAAAATCTCAAAATATCAATGAAATCCAAAATTCATAGAGTTGAATCCTAGATCCAAGGAACTTTAGCAATTACAACTACAACTTGAAATTGGAAGAGAAAACCTATTACATGAACAAAGTGAAATGAAAGTTGCAATGGATCTCACCAAGGAATGAGTAAAAATCCAGAATTTTTGATGAAGAAGAACCCTAGTAAGAACTTGAGAGAAGTTGATGAATCCTAGAGAGAAGTTGGAGTTTCTCTCTCTAACAATGTAACTAACTCAAAAAATATCTAAAACTAGAAAATGAACTAAAAATCTCCTCAGCCCTTGCCCCCTTGGTCCTCTTAAGCCTTTTCCCGCCAAAGCACTCCTCAAAAGTTAGGATCTCCAATCAACTCCACGCCTAAGTCACGTGACTTTTTTTAAAATCATTTTCGAGCATCGGCGCGTACGCGCAAGGTACGCGTGCGCGCCATGGGTGCGGTTCTGGAGTATGCGCGGAGGCGGGGTGTACGCGTACGCGTCCATGAGGATCCTGGCTTAGCCGCTACTCAAGCCGGCTCGTGGCTTGGCTCTTAGTCTCGGCTTCGCGCTGCTCTCATCCGCGCGGGCGCGTCAGGTGCGCGCACGCGCCCATGTGGAAATTTCCAAAGCTTCAATTCTCATGCTTACTTTCCTTGCACCCGTCTTCCTTCTCTTTTCCTGTCCATTCCTACTCTATATCCTGAAACCACTTAGCACACGAGTCACGGCATCGAATGGCATCAAAGGAAAAATAGAAATGTATCTATTTTGGTGCAGAATAAGCATGTTTTCATTCATGAAGCAAAACTAGGAAAGGAATGCAAGTTCTTGTATTTTCATACAGAAAATGTGTGAAATCATTGATAAACCCTTTGAAATTAGCACAAGATAAACCCTCAAAATGGGGTTTGTCACAAGTGAAACGCCAACCTCACATTTTCCGGACTAAAATCTAAGTATTTCCCCCGAACCATTGTGAGATAATTCTTTGGATTCAGGTTCATACTTTGATCATGGTTCCTAGTGATCCATGCATTGGCATAGAACTCTTGAACCATTAAGATTCCGACTTGTTGCATGGGGTTGGTTAAGACTTCCCAACCTCTTCTTCGGATCTTGATGAGCGGATAATTTATACGCTTTTTGGCATTGTTTTTAGTATGTTTTTAGTATGATCTAGTTAGTTTTTAGTATATTTTTACTAGTTTTTAGTTAAAATTCACTTTTCTGGACTTTACTATGAGTTTGTGTGTTTTTCTGTGATTTCAGGTATTTTCTGGCTGAAATTGAGGGTCCTGAGCAAAAATCTGATTCAGAGACTGAAAAGGACTGCAGATGCTGTTGGATTCTGACCTCCATGCACTCGAAGTGGATTTTCTGGAGCTACAGAAGCCCAATTGGCGCGATCTCAACGGCGTTGGAAAGTAGACATCCTGGGCTTTCCCGCAATGTATAATAGTCCATACTTTGCCCGAGATTTGATGGCCCAAACCGGCGTTGCAAATCAGCTTCAGAATTCCCAGCGTTTAACGCTGGAACTGGCATAAAAATTGGAGTTAAACGCCCAAACTGGCATAAAAGCTGGCGTTTAACTCCAGAAAAAGTCTCTACACATGAAAGCTTCAATGCTCAGCTCAAGAACACACTAAGTGGACCCAGAAGTGGATTTTTACGTCATTTACTCATTTCTGTATACCCTAGGTTACTAGCTTACTATTAATAGGATCTTTTGACATTGTATCTGTACCTCATGACACTTTACACGTTTCTTTGTGTACCTTCCACGGCATGAGTCTCTAAACCCCATGGTTGGGGGTGAGGAGCTCTGCTGTGTCTTGATGGATTAATGCAATTACTACTGTTTTTCATTCAATCATGCTTGCTTCCATTCTAATATATTACTTGTTCTTAAACCGGATGAATGTGATGATCCGTGACACTCATCATCATTCTCAACTATGAACATGTGCCTGACAACCACCTCTGTTCTACCCTAGATTAAGTAGATATCTCTTAGATACTTTAATCAGAATCTTCGTGGTATAAGCTAGAACTGATGGCGGCATTCAAGAGAATTCGGAAGGTCTAAACCTTGTCTGTGGTATTCTGAGTAGGATTCAATGATTAGATGACTGTGACGAGCTTCAAACTCCTGAGGGCGGGGCGTTAGTGACAGACGCAAAAGAATCACTGGATTCTATTCCGGCCTGATTGAGAACCGACAGATGGATAGCCGTGCCGTGACAGGGTGCGTTGAACATTTCCACTGAGAGGATGGGAGGTAGCCACTGACAACGGTGAAACCCTTGCATACAGCTTGCCATGGAAGGAGCCTTGCGTGCTTGAAGAAGAAGACAGTAGGAAAGCAGAAACTCAGAAGATGGAGCATCTCCAAAACCTCAACCTGTTCCCCATTACTGCAAAACAAGTACTTATTTCATGTTCTTCTACTTTTCACAATCAATCTTGATAATTATTGATATCCTGACTAAGATTTACAAGATAACCATAGCTTGCTTCAAGCCGACAATCTCCGTGGGATCGACCCTTACTCGCGTAAGGTATTACTTGGACGACCTAGTGCACTTGCTGGTTAGTTGTGCGGGGTTGCAAAAGTGTGATTGCAATTTCGTGCACCAAGTTTTTGGCGCCGTTGCCGGGGATTGTTCGAGTTTGGACAACTGACGGCCTATCTTGTTGCTTAGTTTAGGACTGTTTTATTTTTGTTGGTTTAAGAGTCTTTTAGTTGAGTCTAGTTTCATATTTTAAGTTTGGTGTCAATTGCATGCTTTTATTTTTCTTTTAATTTTCGAATTTGCATGTCCTTAGTCCCTTTTTGATCCTTAAAAATTCTAAGTTTGGTGTCCTTTTTGTGTTTTCCCTTTAAAATTTTCGAAAATTTGTGTTTGATTTTCTAAAAATTTTAAGTTTGGTGTCATTTTGTTGTTTTTCTCTTTCATCTTTTCAAAAATAAAATCTTTTTCAAAAAAAATTTCAATTATATCTTTTTAATTAACTAATTGATTCAATTTTCAATTTGTTTTGATCTTATTTTCTTTTAATTTTCGAAATTTTATTTTATTTTTCCAATTATTTTTTTTTATTTTTCGGTCACCTTAAAAAAAAAATATATATATATATACTTTGCTTGTGAATTCATATCATATTCCCTTTTTCCATCATGGACCTAAGTGGAATTGAGCAGTCCAGAAGGACTCTGGCGTTCAAACGCCAGAAAAGGGGGAAAAGTTGGCGTTAAACGCCCATTTTCCACCCAATCCTGGCGTTCAAACGCAAAAGGGGAACCAGACACCTGAGAGTGCTGACAATAATCCCTCTAAAAAGGCTTCTCCAACCACTTCTGTAAGGAATAAACCTGTAGCAACTAAGGTTGAAGTATATAAAGCCAAGATGCCTTATCCTCAGAAACTCCGCCAAGCGGAGCAGGATAAGCAATTTGCCCGCTTTGCAGACTATCTAAGGACTCTTGAAATAAAGATTCCGTTTGCAGAAGCACTTGAGCAAATACCTTCTTATGCTAAGTTCATGAAAGAGATCTTAAGTCATAAAAAGGATTGGAGAGAAACTGAAAAAGTATTTCTCACTGAAGAATGCAGTGCAGTCATTCTGAAAAGCTTACCAGAAAAGCTTCAAGATCCACGAAGCTTTATGATACCATGCACATTAGAAGGTGCTTGCACCAAGACAGCCCTATGTGATCTTGGAGCAAGTATCAATCTAATACCTGCATCCACTATCAGAAAGCTTGGGTTGACTGAAGAAGTCAAACCAACCCAGATATGCCTCCAACTTGCTGATGGCTCCATTAAACACCCATCAGGCATAATAGAGGACATGATTGTCAAGGTTGGGCCATTCGCCTTCCCAACTGACTTTGTGGTGCTGGAAATGGAGGAGCACAAGAGTGCAACTCTCATTCTAGGAAGACCTTTCCTAGCAACTGGATGAACTCTCATTGATGTACAAAAAGGGGAAGTAACACTGAGAGTCAATGAGGATGAGTTTAAGTTGAATGCTGTAAAAGCTATGCAGCATCCAGACACACCAAATGACTGCATGGGCGCTGACATTATTGACTCTTTGGTGGAAGAGATCAATATGACTGAAAGTCTAGAATCAGAGCTTGAAGACATCTTCAAGGATGCTCAACCTGATCAAGCAGAACCAGAGGAAACAAAGGAATTTTCAAAAATTCCTCAGGAGGAGGATAAGCCTCCTAAACCTGAACTCAAACCACTACCACCATCCCTGAAGTATGCATTTCTGGGAGAGGGTGACACTTTTCCAGTGATTATAAGCTCTGCTTTAAATCCACAGGAAGAGGAAGCACTGATTCAAGTGCTAAGGACACACAAGACAGCTCTTGGGTGGTCCATAAGTGATCTTAAGGGCATTAGCCCAGCTAGATGCATGCACAAGATCCTGTTGGAGGATAATGCCAAACCAGTGGTCCAACCACAAAGGAGGCTAAATCCAGCCATGAAGGAGGTGGTGCAGAAAGAGGTCACTAAATTACTAGAGGCTGGGATTATTTATCCTATTTCTGATAGTCCCTGGGTGAGCCCTGTACAAGTTGTCCCCAAGAAGGGAGGCATGACAGTGGTTCATAATGAAAAAAATGAACTGGTTCCTACAAGAACAGTCACAGGGTGGCGTATGTGTATTGACTACAGAAGGCTCAATACAGCCACCAGAAAGGATCATTTTTCTTTACCATTCATAGACCAAATGCTAGAAAGACTAGCTGGTCATGATTATTACTGCTTTTTGGATGGCTATTCAGGTTACAACCAAATTGCAGTAGATCCTCAGGACCAAGAGAAAACAGCATTTACTTGCCCTTCTGGCGTGTTTGCCTACAGGAGGATGCCTTTTGGTCTGTGTAATGCTCCTGCAACCTTTCAGAGATGCATGTTATCCATCTTCTCTGATATGGTGGAGAAATTCCTGGAAGTCTTCATGGATAACTTCTCAGTATATGGAGACTCATTCAGCTCCTGTCTTAATCACCTAGCACTTGTCCTGAAAAGGTGCCAAGAGACTAACCTGGTTTTAAACTGGGAGAAATGTCACTTTATGGTGACTGAAGGAATTGTCCTTGGGCACAAAATTTCAAGCAGGGGAATAGAGGTGGATAAGGCAAAGGTAGAGGTAATTGAAAAATTACCACCACCTGCCAATGTTAAGGCAATCAGAAGCTTTCTGGGGCATGCAGGATTCTACAGAAGGTTCATAAAGGATTTTTCGAAAATTGCAAAAGCTTTGAGTAACCTGCTATCTGCTGACACACCATTTGTGTTTGACACACAGTGTCTGCAGGCATTTGAGACCCTGAAAGCTAAGCTGGTCACAGCACCAGTCATCTCTGCACCAGAATGGACATTGCCATTTGAACTAATGTGTGATGCCAGTGACCATGCCATTGGTGCAGTGTTGGGACAGAGGCATAACAAGCTTCTGCACGTCATTTATTATGCCAGCCGTGTTCTAAATGATGCACAGAAGAATTACACAACCACAGAAAAAGAGTTACTTGCAGTGGTCTATGCCATTGACAAGTTTAGATCCTATCTAGTAGGATCCAAAGTGGTTGTGTACACCGACCATGCTGCTCTTAAATACTTACTCACAAAGCAGGATTCAAAACCCAGGCTTATAAGATGGGTGTTGCTTCTGCAAGAGTTTGATATAGAAATAAGAGACAGAAAAGGGACAGAGAACTAAGTAGCTGATCATCTGTCCCGAATAGAACCAGTAGCTGGGGTGTCCCTCCCTTCTACTGAGATTTCTGAGACTTTCCCAGATGAGCAACTCTTTGCCATTCAGGAAGCTCCATGGTTTGCAGATATTGCAAACTATAAAGCTGTGAGGTTCATACCCCAGGAGTACAGCAGAGTGCAAAGAAAGAAATTAATTTCAGATGCCAAGTATTACCTATGGGATGAGCCATATCTCTTTAAGAGATGTGCAGACGGAATGATCCGCAGATATGTACCCAGAGAAGAAGCACAAAGGATCCTATGGCACTGCCATGGATCACAGTATGGAGGACATTTTGGAAGTGAGCGAACAGCCACTAAAGTCCTCCAATGTGGCTTCTACTGGCCTACTCTCTATAAAGATGCCCGAGAGTTTGTGCGTAACTGTGACAGTTGCCAAAGAGCTGGTAACTTGCCTCACGGATATGCCATGCCTCAACAAGGGATATTAGAGATAGAATTGTTTGATGTATGGGGAATTGACTTCATGGGTCCATTCCCACCATCATACTCAAACACTTACATTCTGGTGGCAGTGGACTATGTATCTAAGTGGGTAGAAGCAATGGCTATACCCACTAATGATACCAAGACCGTGCTGAAATTCCTCCAGAAACACATCTTCAGCAGGTTTGGTGTTCCCAGAGTACTAATCAGTGACGGGGGCACTCATTTCTGCAATAGACAGCTATACTCTGCTATGGTCAGATATGGAATTAGCCACAAAGTGGCAACTCCGTATCATCCACAGACAAATGGGCAAGCTGAAGTCTCTAACAGAGAGCTAAAATGAATCCTAGAACGGACTGTGATAGCCCGAAGAAAGGATTGGGCAAAGAGTTTGGATGATGCTCTGTGGGCATACAGAACAGCATTCAAGACTCCTATAGGAACCTCTCCATACCAACTGGTGTATGGGAAGGTCTGTCATCTGCCCGTGGAACTGGAACATAAAGCCTACTGGGCATCCAGATTCCTAAACATGGATGCTCAGTTAGCTGGTGAAAAAAGATTGCTCCAGCTAAATGAGCTAGAGGAGTTCAGACTCAATGCCTTTGAAAATGCAAAAATTTATAAGGAAAAGGCAAAGAAGTGGCATGACAAGAAGTTGTCATCCAGAGTCTTTGAGCCAGGACAAAAAGTTCTGCTCTTCAACTCTAGGCTCAGATTGTTTCCAGGAAAACTTAAATCCCGGTGGAGGGGCTCGTATGTGATTACAGGAGTGTCACCATATGGATATGTTGAACTTCAGGATATTGATTCTGACAAAAAGTTCATTGTTAATGGACAGAGAATCAAGCATTATCTTGAAGGCAATCTTGAGCAGGAATGCTCAAAACTGAGACTTGAGTGATTCTCAGTAAAGGTCCAGCTAAAGACAGTAAAGAAGCGCTTGCTGGGAGGCAACCCAGTCATTAGTAGGTTATATATTTTGTTTTTACAAAGGCAAGTATCAAAAATGAAGGAATTCACAGAGTTACAGAAGGATTCAGTGCAAAAAGCAGAGAAAAAGAGCTTACTGGCAAAAAAACGCCAGTAAGGGGTACTTTGGGCGTTAAACGCTAGAATGGGTACCATTCTGGGCGTTTAACGCCAGTAAAGGTGCCATTTTGGGCGTTAAACGCCATAATGGGCACCATTCTGGGCGTTTAACGCCAGGTGTGCAGCATCCTGGGCGTTTAGCAAAACGCCCAGTGATAAAGGGAATTCTGGCGTTTAACGCCAGCCAGGGCACCTGGCTGGGCGTTAAACGCCCACAATGGGCAGCAAATGGGCGTTAAACGCCAGAATGGATGCCATTCTGGGCGTTTAACGCCAGAAAGGTGGGGGACCAAGATTTTGCTTTCCGATCAAATTTTTTTTAAACTTTCCTTTTCTTACCCATACTTTTCTACATCAACACATCTCAACCTTTCATCATTCACTTTCAAATCTTCAAAAATCAAAATCATTCTTCAAATCTCTTTCAAATCAATCCCAAATCTTATTCAAAAACTCACCCTTCTCTCAAATTCTCTCCATATCTTCTCAAATCTCCTTTCAATTTTTTTCGAAATCTCCTTCCCCCCCTTATAAAAACACGTTCGGCCTCCTCATTCCCCCACACCATTCGAATTTGCTCTTCTCCTCTCTCTCTTCTTTCCTTTCTTTTGCTTGAGGACAAGCAAACCTCTAAGTTTGGTATGCTTTTCCGTGATCACTAAGCCAAGATTCATCAAGATCATGGCTCCTAAGGGAAAATAAACCAATTTAAGAGGAAAGAAAGAGAATAATCCAAAGAATCTTTGGAATCAAGAGAAGTTCTTAATCAAAGAACATGAAGACCATTATCACAAAATAATGGGTCTGAGGTCAGTGATCCCGAAAGTTAAATTTGATCTGAAAGAAGATGAATATCCGGGGATCCAAGAGCAAATTCGAAATAGAGGATGGGAAGTTCTAACCAATCCTTAGATAAAGGTTGGAAGGAATATGGTTCAGGAATTCTACTCAAATCTGTGGCTAACAGATAAGCAGAGAATGACTGGAACTGCTTACCATACTTACAGAACCATGGTCAGAGGGAAAGTTATGTACTTCCATCTGGACAAAATAAGAGAAATCTTCAAATTACCTCAACTGCAGGATGATTCTGAATCCTTTAATAGGAGAATGGTGAGAGCAGATAAAGGGTTGGATCAAGTTCTAGAGGACATATGCCTCCCTGGAACTAAGTGGATAACCAATTCAAAGGGTGTCCCAAACCAACTCAAGAGGGGAGACCTCAAACCAATTGCAAGAGGTTGGCTAGACTTTATTGGGCGTTCCATACTGCCCACTAGCAACCGTTCTGAGGTCACTATCAAGAGAGCAGTGATAATTCATTGCATTATGCTTGGAAAAGAAGTGGAGGTTCATCATGTGATTGCTTGTGAGATCTACACAATTGCAAATAAGAATTCCACTGAAGCCAAATTGGCTTACCCAAGCTTGATCTCCTTGCTCTGTAAAGAGGCTGGGGTAAAAATAGGAGTAGATGAATTCATACCCATTGAACATCCAATCACCAAGAAGTCAATGGAGGGACAAATGCAAGACAACTCTATCAAAAGGAGGGCGCAGGAGTTCCTCCCTGAATTTCCTGAAATTGGCTACTGGGCCAGCCTAGAAGCATCTATCACCAAGTTGCAAGAGACTATAGAGCAACTTAAGGAAGAACAGCAGAATCAGAACTGCATGCTCTGCAAATTGCTGAAGGAACAAGAGAAGCAGGGGCGTGAACTCCAAGAGCTGAAGCGCCAGAAATTCTCCTCTCAATTTGAGGGAGCATCCACTTCTCAAAATCAAGGTTGTTGAGTTCTAACTCTGTGAAAACCTCTATCATTAGGAGCCTATTTAAAATTTTTAGTGTTTTCTATTTTATATCTATTTTTGAGTCTTGTTCTTAATTCATAATTAATAAAATTTAAAATTCATGTCTTAAAGCTTTGAATGTCATATGAATCCATCACCTCTCTTAAATGAAAAATGCTTTAATCACAAAAGAACAAGAAGTACAGGATTTCGAATTCATCTTTGAAACTAGTTGAATTAGTTTGATGTGGTGACAATGCTTTTTGTTTTCTGAATGAATGCTTGAACAGTGCATATGTCTTTTGAATTTGTTGTTTTAAGAATGTTAAAATTGTTGGCTCTTGAAAGAATGCTGGAAAAGGAGAACTGTTATTGAGGATCTGAAAAATCATCAAAGTGATTCTTGAAGCAAGAAAAAGCAGTGAATACAAAAAAAAAATGAAAAAAAGAAGAGAGAGAAGAAATAGAAGAAAAAGAAAGAAATAAAGTTGTGATCCAAGGCAAAAAGAGTGTGCTTAAGAACCCTGGACACCTCTAATTGGGGACTCTAGCAAAGCTGGGTCACAATCTGAAAAGGTTCACCCAAGTATGTGTCTGTGGCATGTATGTATCTGGTGGTAATACTGGATGACAGAGTGCTTTGGGCCACAGCCAAGACTCATGACATAGCTATGTTCAAGAATCATTATACTTAACTAGGAGAATCAATAACATTATCTGAGTTCTGAGTTCTTATAGATGCCAATCATTCTGAACTTCAAAGGATAGAGTGAGATGCCAAAACTGTTTGGAAGCAAAAAGCTACTAGTCCCGCTCATCTAATTGGAGCTAAGTTTCCTTGATATTTTGGAGTCTATAGTATATTCTCTTCTTTTTATCCTATTTTGATTTTCAGTTGCTTGAAAACAAGCAACAATTTAAGTTTGGTGTTGTGATGAGCGGATAATTTATACGCTTTTTGGCATTGTTTTTAGTATGTTTTTAGTATGATCTAGTTAGTTTTTAGTATATTTTTACTAGTTTTTAGTTAAAATTCACTTTTCTGGACTTTACTATGAGTTTGTGTATTTTTCTGTGATTTCAGGTATTTTCTGGCTGAAATTGAGGGTCCTGAGCAAAAATCTGATTCAGAGACTGAAAAGGACTGCAGATGCTGTTGGATTCTGACCTCCATGCACTCGAAGTGGATTTTCTAGAGTTACAGAAGCCCAATTGGCGCGCTCTCAACGGCGTTGGAAAGTAGACATCCTGGGCTTTCCAGCAATGCATAATAGTCCATACTTTGCCCGAGATTTGATGGCCCAAACCGGCGTTGCAAATCAGCTTCAGAATTCCCAGCGTTTAACGCTGGAACTGGCATAAAAATTGGAGTTAAACGCCCAAACTGGCATAAAAGCTGGCGTTTAACTCCAGAAAAAGTCTCTACACATGAAAGCTTCAATGCTCAGCCCAAGCACACACTAAGTGGACCCAGACGTGGATTTTTACGTTATTTACTCATTTCTATATACCCTAGGTTACTAGCTTACTATTAATAGGATCTTTTGACATTGTATCTGTACCTCATGACACTTTACACGTTTCTTTGTGTACCTTCCATGCATGAGTCTCTAAACCCCATGGTTGGGGGTGAGGAGCTCTGCTGTGTCTTGATGGATTAATGCAATTACTACTGTTTTTCATTCAATCATGCTTGCTTCCATTCTAAGATATTACTTGTTCTTAAACCGGATGAATGTGATGATCCGTGACACTCATCATCATTCTCAACTATGAACATGTGCCTGACAACCACCTCTGTTCTACCCTAGATTAAGTAGATATCTCTTGGATTCTTTAATCAGAATCTTCGTGGTATAAGCTAGAACTGATGGCGGCATTCAAGAGAATCCGGAAGGTCTAAACCTTGTCTGTGGTATTCTGAGTAGGATTCAATGATTGGATGACTGTGACGAGCTTCAAACTCCTGAGGGCGGGGCGTTAGTGACAGACGCAAAAGAATCACTGGATTCTATTCCGGCCTGATTGAGAACCGACAGATGGATAACCGTGCCGTGACAGGGTGCGTTGAACATTTCCACTGAGATGATGGGAGGTAGCCACTGACAACGGTGAAACCCTTGCATATAGCTTGCCATGGAAGGAGCCTTGCGTGCTTGAAGAAGAAGACAGTAGGAAAGCAGAGACTCAGAAGATGGAGCATCTCCAAAACCTCAACCTGTTCCCCATTACTGCAAAACAAGTACTTATTTCATGTTCTTCTACTTTTCACAATCAATCTTGATAATTATTGATATCCTGACTAAGATTTACAAGATAACCATAGCATGCTTCAAGCCGACAATCTCCGTGGGATCGACCCTTACTCGCGTAAGGTATTACTTGGACGACCCAGTGCACTTGCTGGTTAGTTGTGCGGGGTTGCAAAAGTGTGATTGCAATTTCGTGCACCAAGTTTTTGGCGCCGTTGCCGGGGATTGTTCGAGTTTGGACAACTGACGGCCTATCTTGTTGCTTAGATTAGGACTGTTTTATTTTTGTTGGTTTAAGAGTCTTTTAGTTGAGTCTAGTTTCATATTTTAAGTTTGGTGTCAATTGCATGCTTTTATTTTTCTTTTAATTTTCGAAATTTTATTTTATTTTTCCAATTATTTTTTTTATTTTTCGGTCACCTTAAAAAATATATATATATATATATATATACTTTGCTTATGAATTCATATCATATTCCCTTTTTCCATCATGGACCTAAGTGGAATTGAGCAGTCCAGAAGGACTCTGGCGTTCAAACGCCAGAAAAGGGGGAAAAGTTGGTGTTAAACGCCCATTTTCCACCCAATCCTGGCGTTCAAACGCAAAAGGGGAACCAGACACCTGAGAGTGCTGACAATAATCCCTCTAAAAAGGCTTCTCCAACCACTTCTGTAAGGAATAAACCTGTAGCAACTAAGGTTGAAGAATATAAAGCTAAGATGCCTTATCCTCAGAAACTCCGCCAAGCGGAGCAGGATAAGCAATTTGCCCGCTTTGCAGACTATCTAAGGACTCTTGAAATAAAGATTCCGTTTGCAGAAGCACTTGAGCAAATACCTTCTTATGCTAAGTTCATGAAAGAGATCTTAAGTCATAAGAAGGATTGGAGAGAAACTGAAAAAGTATTTCTCACTGAAGAATGCAGTGCAGTCATTCTGAAAAGCTTACCAGAAAAGCTTCAAGATCCAGGAAGCTTTATGATACCATGCACATTAGAAGGTGCTTGCACCAAGACAGCCCTATGTGATCTTGGAGCAAGTATCAATCTAATACATGCATCCACTATCAGAAAGCTTGGGTTGACTGAAGAAGTCAAACCAACCCAGATATGCCTCCAACTTGCTGATGGCTCCATTAAACACCCATCAGGCATAATAGAGGACATGATTGTCAAGGTTGGGCCATTCGCCTTCCCAACTGACTTTGTGGTGCTGGAAATGGAGGAGCACAAGAGTGCAACTCTCATTCTAGGAAGACCTTTCCTAGCAACTGGATGAACTCTCATTGATGTACAAAAAGGGGAAGTAACACTGAGAGTCAATGAGGATGAGTTCAAGTTGAATGCTGTAAAAGCTATGCAGCATCCAGACACACCAAATGACTGCATGGGCGCTGACATTATTGACTCTTTGGTGGAAGAGATCAATATGACTGAAAGTCTAGAATCAGAGCTTGAAGACATCTTCAAGGATGCTCAACCTGATCAAGCAGAACCAGAGGAAACAAAGGAATTTTCAAAAATTCCTCAGGAGGAGGATAAGCCTCCTAAACCTGAACTCAAACCACTACCACCATCCCTGAAGTATGCATTTCTGGGAGAGGGTGACACTTTTCCAGTGATTATAAGCTCTGCTTTAAATCCACAGGAAGAGGAAGCACTGATTCAAGTGCTAAGGACACACAAGACAGCTCTTGGGTGGTCCATAAGTGATCTTAAGGGCATTAGCCCAGCTAGATGCATGCACAAGATCCTGTTGGAGGATAATGCCAAACCAGTGGTCCAACCACAAAGGAGGCTAAATCCAACCATGAAGGAGGTGGTGCAGAAAGAGGTCACTAAATTACTAGAGGCTGGGATTATTTATCCTATTTCTGATAGCCCCTGGGTGAGCCCTGTACAAGTTGTCCCCAAGAAGGGAGGCATGACAGTGGTTCATAATGAAAAAAATGAACTGGTTCCTACAAGAACAGTCACAGGGTGGCGTATGTGTATTGACTACAGAAGGCTCAATACAGCCACCAGAAAGGATCATTTTTCTTTACCATTCATAGACCAAATGCTAGAAAGACTAGCTGGTCATGATTATTACTGCTTTTTGGATGGCTATTCAGGTTACAACCAAATTGCAGTAGATCCTCAGGACCAAGAGAAAACAGCATTTACTTGCCCTTCTGGCGTGTTTGCCTATTGGAGGATGCCTTTTGGTCTGTGTAATGCTCCTGCAACCTTTCAGAGATGCATGTTATCCATCTTCTCTGATATGGTGGAGAAATTCCTGGAAGTCTTCATGGATAACTTCTCAGTATATGGAGACTCATTCAGCTCCTGTCTTAATCACCTAGCACTTGTCCTGAAAAGGTGCCAAGAGACTAACCTGGTTTTAAACTGGGAGAAATGTCACTTTATGGTGACTGAAGGAATTGTCCTTGGGCACAAAATTTCAAGCAGAGGAATAGAGGTGGATAAGGCAAAGGTAGAGGTAATTGAAAAATTACCACCACCTACCAATGTTAAGGCAATCAGAAGCTTTCTGGGGCATGCAGGATTCTACAGAAGGTTCATAAAGGATTTTTCGAAAATTGCAAAACCTTTGAGTAACCTGCTATCTGCTGACACACCATTTGTGTTTGACACACAGTGTCTGCAGGCATTTGAGACCCTGAAAGCTAAGCTGGTCACAGCACCAGTCATCTCTGCACCAGAATGGACATTGCCATTTGAACTAATGTGTGATGCCAGTGACCATGCCATTGGTGCAGTGTTGGGACAGAGGCATAACAAGCTTCTGCACGTCATTTATTATGCCAGCCGTGTTCTAAATGATGCACAGAAGAATTACACAACCACAGAAAAAGAGTTACTTGCAGTGGTCTATGCCATTGACAAGTTTAGATCCTATCTAGTAGGATCCAAAGTGGTTGTGTACACTGACCATGCTGCTCTTAAATACTTACTCACAAAGCAGGATTCAAAACCCAGGCTTATAAAATGGGTGTTGCTTCTGCAAGAGTTTGATATAGAAATAAGAGACAGAAAAGGGACAGAGAACTAAGTAGTTGATCATCTGTCCCGAATAGAACCAGTAGCTGGGGTGTCCCTCCCTTCTACTGAGATTTTTGAGACTTTCCCAGATGAGCAACTCTTTGCCATTCAGGAAGCTCCATGGTTTGCAAATATTGCAAACTATAAAGCTGTGAGGTTCATACCCCAGGAGTACAGCAGAGTGCAAAGAAAGAAATTAATTTCAGATGCCAAGTATTACCTATGGGATGAGCCATATCTCTTTAAGAGATGTGCAGACGGAATGATCCGCAGATGTGTACCCAGAGAAGAAGCACAAAGGATCCTATGGCACTGCCATGGATCACAGTATGGAGGACATTTTGGAAGTGAGCGAACAGCCACTAAAGTCCTCCAATGTGGCTTCTACTGGCCTACTCTCTATAAAGATGCCCGAGAGTTTGTGCGTAACTGTGACAGTTGCCAAAGAGCTGGTAACTTGCCTCACGGATATGCCATGCCTCAACAAGGGATATTAGAGATAGAATTGTTTGATGTATGGGGAATTGACTTCATGGGTCCATTCCCACCATCATACTCAAACACTTACATTCTGGTGGCAGTGGACTATGTATCTAAGTGGGTAGAAGCAATGGCTACACCCACTAATGATACCAAGACCGTGCTGAAATTCCTCCAGAAACACATCTTCAGCAGGTTTGGTGTTCCCAGAGTACTAATCAGTGACGGGGGCACTCATTTCTGCAATAGACAGCTATACTCTGCTATGGTCAGATATGGAATTAGCCACAAAGTGGCAACTCCGTATCATCCACAGACAAATGGGTAAGCTGAAGTCTCTAACAGAGAGCTAAAATGAATCCTAGAACGGACTGTGATAGCCCGAAGAAAGGATTGGGCAAAGAGTTTGGATGATGCTCTGTGGGCATACAGAACAGCATTCAAGACTCCTATAGGAACCTCTCCATACCAACTGGTGTATGGGAAGGCCTGTCATCTGCCCGTGGAACTGGAACATAAAGCCTACTGGGCAACCAGATTCCTAAACATGGATGCTCAGTTAGCTGGTGAAAAAAGATTGCTCCAGCTAAAGAGCTAGAGGAGTTCAGACTCAATGCCTTTGAAAATGCAAAAATTTATAAGGAAAAGGCAAAGAAGTGGCATGACAAGAAGTTGTCATCCAGAGTCTTTGAGCCAGGACAAAAAGTTCTGCTCTTCAACTCTAGGCTCAGATTGTTTCCAGGAAAACTTAAATCCGGTGGAGGGACCCGTATGTGATTACAGGAGTGTCACCATATGGATATGTTGAACTTTAGGATATTGATTCTGACAAAAAGTTCATTGTTAATGGACAGAGAATCAAGCATTATCTTGAAGCAATCTTAGCAGGAATGCTCAAAACTGAGCTGATGATCTCAGTAAAGGTCCAGCTAAAGACAGTAAAGAAGCGCTTGCTGGGAGGCAACCCAGTCATTAGTAGGTTATATGTTTTTTTTACAAAGGCAAGTATCAAAAATGAAGGAATTCACAGAGTTACAGAAGGATTCAGTGCAAAAAGCAGAGAAAAAGAGCTTACTGGCAAAAAAACGCCAGTAAGGGGTATTTGGGCGTTAAACGCCAGAATGGGTACCATTCTGGGCGTTTAACGCCAGTAAGGTGCCATTTTGGGCGTTAAACGCCATAATGGGAACCATTCTGGGCGTTTAACGCCAGGTGTGCAGCATCCTGGGCGTTTAGAAAACGCCCAGTGATAAAGGGAATTCTGGCGTTTAACGCCAGCCAGGGCACCTGGCTGGGCGTTAAACGCCCACAATGGGCAACAAATGGGCGTTAAACGCCAGAATGGATGCCATTCTGGGCGTTTAACGCCAGAAAGGTGGGGGGACCAAGATTTTTTTCCAATCAAATTTTTTTAAATTTCCCTTTTCTTACCCATACTTTTCTACATAAACATCTCAACCTTTCATCATTCACTTTCAAATCTTCAAAAATCAAAATCATTCTTCAAATCTCTCAAATCAATCCCAAATCTTATTCAAAAACTCACCCTTCTCTCAAATTCTCTCCATATCTTCTCAAATCTCCTTTCAATTTTTTTTCGAAATCTCTTCCCCCCCTTATAAAAACACGTTCGGCCCCTCATTCCCCACACCATTCGAATTTGCTCTTCCTCTCTCTCTCTTCTTTCCTTTCTTTTGCTTGAGGACAAGCAAACCTCTAAGTTGGTGTGCTTTTCCGTGATCACTAAGCCAAGATTCATCAAGATCATGGCTCCTAAGGGAAAATAAACCAATTTAAGAGGAAAGAAAGAGAATAATCCAAAGAATCTTTGGAATCAAGAGAAGTTCTTAACCAAAGAACATGAAGACCATTATCACAAATAATGGGTCTGAGGTCAGTGATCCTGGAAGTTAAATTTGATCTGAAAGAAGATGAATATCCGGGGATCCAAGAGCAAATTCGAAATAGAGGATGGGAAGTTCTAACCAATCCTGAGATAAAGGTTGGAAGGAATATGGTTCAGGAATTCTACTCAAATCTGTGGCTAACAGATAAGCAGAGAATGACTGGAACTGCTTACCATACCTACAGAACCATGGTCAGAGGGAAAGTTATGTACTTCCATCTGGACAAAATAAGAGAAATCTTCAAATTGCTTCAACTGCAGGATGATCTGAATCCTTTAATAGGAGAATGGTGAGAGCAGATAAAGGGTTGGATCAATTCTAGAGGACATATGCCTCCCTGAACTAAGTGGATAACCAATTCAAAGGGTGTCCCAAACCAACTCAAGAGGGAGACCTCAAACCAATTGCAAGAGGTTGGCTAGACTTCATTGGGCATTCCATACTGCCCACTAGCAACCGTTCTGAGGTCACTATCAAGAGAGCAGTGATGATTCATTGCATTATGCTTGGAAAAGAAGTGGAGGTTCATCATGTGATTGCTTGTGAGATCTACACAATTGCAAATAAGAATTCCACTGAAGCCAAATTGGCTTACCCAAGCTTGATCTCCTTGCTCTGTAAAGAGGCTGGGGTAAAAATGGGAGTAGATGAATTCATACCCATTGAACATCCAATCACCAAGAAGTCAATGGAAGGACAAATGCAAGACAACTCTATCAAAGGAGGGCGAGGAATTCCTCCCTGAATTTCCTAAATTGACTACTGGACCAGCCTAGAAGCATCTATCGCAAGTTACAAGAAACTATGGAGCAACTAAGGAAGAACAGCAGAATCAGAAACTGCATGCTCTGCAAATTGCTGAAGGAACAAGAGAAGCAGGGCATGAACTCCAAGAGTTGAAACGCCAAAAGCTCTCATCTCAATTGAGGAGCATCCACTTCTCAAAATCAAGGTTGTTGAGTTCTAACTCTGTGAAAACCTCTATCATTAGGAGCCTATTTAAATTTTTGTTTTCTATTTTTATTCTATTTCTTATATCTATTTTGAGTCTTGTTTTAATTCATAATTAATAAAATTTAAAATTCATGTCTTAAAGCTATGAATGTCCTATGAATCCATCACCTCTCTTAAATGAAAAATGCTTTAATCACAAAAGAACAAGAAGTACAGGATTTCGAATTTATCCTTGAAACTAGTTGAATTAGTTTGATGTGGTGACAATATTTTTGTTTTTCGAATGAATGCTTGAACAGTGCATATGTCTTTTGAATTTGTTGTTTTGAGAATGTTAAAATTGTTGGCTCTTGAAAGAATGAGGAAAAAGAGAACTGTTATTGAGGATCTAAAAAATCATCAAATGATTCTTGAAGCAAGAAAAAGCAGTGAATACAAAAAAAATTGAAAAAAAAAAGAAAAAGAAAGAAAAGGAAAGAAATAAAGTTGTGATCCAAGGCAAAAAGAGTGTGCTTAAGAACCCTGGACACCTCTAATTGGGGACTCTAGCAAAGCTGAGTCACAATCTGAAAGGGTTCACCCAATTATGTGTCTGTGGCATGTATGTATCCGGTGGTAATACTGGAAGACAAAGTGCTTTGGGCCACAGCCTAGACTCATACACTAGCTATGTTCAAGAATCATTATGCTTAACTAGGAGAATCAATAACACTATCTGAGTTCTGAGTTCCTATAGATGCTAATCATTCTGAGCTTCAGAGGATAAAGTGAGATGCCAAAACTGTTCGGAAGCAAAAAGCTACTAGTCCCGCTCATCTAATTGGAACTAAGTTTCCTTGATATTTTGGAGTCTATAGTATATTCTCTTCTTTTTATCTTATTTTGATTTTCAGTTGCTTGGGGACAAGCAACAATTTAAGTTTGGTGTTGTGATGAGCGGATAATTTATACGCTTTTTGGCATTGTTTTTAGTATGTTTTGGTATGATCTAGTTAGTTTTTAGTATATTTTTATTAGTTTTTAGTTAAAATTTACTTTTCTGAACTTTACTATGAGTTTGTGTGTTTTTCTGTGATTTCAGGTATTTTCTGGCTGAAATTGAGGGTCCTGAGCAAAAATCTGATTTGGAGACTGAAAAGGACTGCAGATGCTGTTGGATTCTGACCTCCCTGCACTCGAAGTGAATTTTCTGGAGCTACAGAAGCCCAATTGGCGCACTCTCAACGGCATTGGAAAGTAGACATCCTGGGCTTTCCAGCAATTTATAATAGTCCATACTTTGCTCGATATTTGATGGCCCAAACCGGCGTGGCAAATCAGCCTCAGAAATTCCAGCGTTTAACGCTGGAACTGGCATAAAACTTGGAGTTAAACGCCCAAACTGGCATGAAAGCTGGCGTTTAACTCCAGAAAGAGTCTCTACACACGAAAAGCTTCATTGCTCAGCCCAAGCACACACCAAGTGGACCCAGAAGTGGATTTTTATGTCATTTACTCATTTCTGTATACCCTAGGTTACTAGCTCACTATTAATAGGATCTTTTGACATTGTATCTGTACCTCATGACACTTTACACGTTTCTTTGTGTACTTTCCACGGCATGAGTCTCTAAACCCCATGGTTGGGGGTGAGGAGCTCTGCTGTGTCTTGATGAATTAATGCAATTACTACTGTTTTTCATTCAATCATGCTTGCTTCCACTCCAAGATATTACTTGTTCTTAAACCGGATGAATGTGATGATCCGTGACACTCATCATCATTCTCAACTATGAACGTGTGCCTGACAACCACCTCCGTTCTACCTTAGATTAAGTAGATATCTCTTGGATTCTTTAACCGGAATCTTCGTGGTATAAGCTAGAACTGATGGCGGCATTCAAGAGAATCCGGAAGGTCTAAACCTTGTCTGTGGTATTCTGAGTAGGATTCAATGATTGAATGATTGTGACGAGCTTCAAACTCCTGAAGGCGGGGTGTTAGTGACAGACGCAAAAGAATCACTGGATTCTACTCCGGCCTGATTGAGAACCGACAGATGGATAGCCGTGCCGTGACAGGGTGCGTTGAACATTTCCACTGAGAGGATGGGAGGTAGCCACTGACAACGGTAAAACCCTTGCATACAGCTTGCCATGGAAGGAGCCTTGCGTGCTTGAAGAAGAAGACAGTAGGAAAGCACAGATTCAGAAGATGGAGCATCTCCAAAACCTCAACCTGTTCCCCATTACTGCAAAACAAGTACTTATTTCATGTTCTTTTACTTTTCACAATCAATCCTGATAATTATTGATATCCTGACTAAGATTTACAAGATAACCATAGCTTGCTTCAAGCCGACAATCTCCGTGGGATCGACCCTTACTCACGTAAGGTATTACTTGGACGACCCAGTGCACTTGCTGGTTAGTTGTGCGGAGTTGCAAAAGTGTGATTGCAATTTCGTGCACCAGTGGGGCTTATGGGGAAGAGTGGATGGATGTGAGTGGTGAAGGGGGTGATTGGGAAGAGGAATTGAGGTGATTGGTGAGGAGTGTTGGGAAGTGTGACATGGGGAAGAGTAATCACAAAAACTAGGATTAGGAGGTAAGGTGGGAATATGGTAGGTGGGGATCCTGTGGGGTCCACAGATCCTGAGGTGATCCTGTGGGGTCCACAGGTCCTGAGGTGTCAAGGAATTCCATCCCTGCACCAAATAGGCATGTAAATTGCCTTTGCTCACCATTCTGGCGTTTAAACGCCGTGTGGTGCACATTCTGGGCGTTCAACGCCCATGTAAAGCATGTTTCTGGCGTTGAATGCCAGTTTCATGCTTGTTGCTGGCGTTCAGCGCCAGCTTTTCTTCTCTGGGCACATTCCTGGCGTTCAGCGCCAGAATGTTGCTTGTTTCTGGCGTTCAGCGCCAGAATGGTGCTCTGTTCTGGCGTTGAACGCCGGCCAAATGCATCTTACTGGCGTTGAACGCCAGCCTGTGCGTCCTCCAGGGTGTGAATTTTTTCTTCTGCTATTTTTGATTCTGTTTTTAATTTTTTTTTATTTTTTCGTGACTCCTCATGATCATGTACCTAATAAAACACAAAATAACAAAAAATAGAATAAAATAAAAATTAGATAAATAAAATTGGGTTGCCTCCCAACAAGCGCTTCTTTAATGTCAATAGCTTGACAGTGGCTCTCATGGAGCCACAAGGTGATCAGGTCAATGTTGTGTAGTCCCAACACCAAACTTAGAGTTTGGATATGGGATCTTAACACCAAACTTATAGTTTGGTTGTGGCCTCACAACACCAAACTTAGAGTTTGACTGTGGGGCTCTACTTGACTCTGAACTGAGAGAAGCTCTTCATGCTTACTCTCTTTTGTCACAGAGGGATGGCCATGTGCCTTAAACACAAGGTAGTCCCCATTCAGTTGAAGGACTAATTCACCTCTGTTGACATCTATTACAGCTCCTGCTGTGGCTAGGAAAGGTCTTCCAAGGATGATGCAATCATCCTCTTCCTTCCTAGTGTCTAAGATTATGAAATCAGCAGGGATGTAAAGGCCTTTAACCTTTACTAACACGTCCTCTATTATTCCATAAGCTTGTCTCAATGACTTGTCAGCCAATTGTAATGAGAACAAGGCAGGTTGTACCTCAATGATCCCCAGCTTCTCCATTACAGAGAGTGGCATAAGATTTATCCCTGACCCTAGATCACACAGAGCTTTTTCAAAGGTCATGGTGCCTATGGTACAAGGTATTAAGAACTTGCCAGGATCTTGTTTCTTTTGAGGTAGAATTTGCTGAATCCAGGTATCCAGTTCACTAATGAGCAAGGGAGGTTCACTTTCCCAAGTCTCATTACCAAACAACTTGGCATTCAGCTTCATGATAGCTCCTAAATATTGAGCAACTTGCTCTCTAGTTACATCTTCATCCTTTTCAGAGGAAGAATAGTCTTCAGAGCTCATGAATGACAGAAGGAGATTTAATGGAATCTCTATGGTCTCTATATGAGCCTCAGATTCCTTTGGATCTTTAATAGGAAACTCCTTCTTGCTTGAGGGACGTCCCAGGAGGTCTTCCTCACTAGGATTTTCGTCCTCCTCCTCCCTTGTGCATTCGCCATATTGATTATATCAATGGCCTTGCACTCTCCTTTTGGATTCTCTTCTGTATTGCTTGGGAGAATACTGGGAGGAGTTTCAATGACTTTCTTACTCAGCTGGCCCACTTGTGCCTCCAGATTTCTGATGGAGGATCTTGTTTCCCTCATGAAATTGAAAGTGGCTTTTGACAGATCAGAGACTAGATTGGCTAAATTAGAGGTGTTTTGTTCAGAATTCTCTGTCTGTTGCTGAGAAGATGATGGATATGGCTTGCTATTGCTCAGCCTATTGCGTCCACCATTGTTAAAGCCTTGTTGAGGCTTTTGTTGATCCTTCCATGAGAA
Organism: Arachis hypogaea; assembly: GCF_003086295.3. Lineage (NCBI taxonomy): Eukaryota > Viridiplantae > Streptophyta > Magnoliopsida > Fabales > Fabaceae > Arachis > Arachis hypogaea. The sequence continues at coordinate 68,309,024 of NC_092037.1, forward strand.
ATTTGGATGATTTCTCCATGATGAGTTATAGGTGTTTCCATAAGGTTCACCCATGTAATTAACTTCTGCCATGGCAGGGTTCTCAGGATCATAAGCTTCTTCAGAAGCTGCCTCTTTAGCACTGTTGGATGCATGTTGCCATCCGTTCAGATTTTGAGAGATCATGTTGACCTGTTGAGTCAACACTTTGTTCTGAGCCAATATGGCATTCAGAGCATCAATTTCAAGAACTCCTTTCTTCTGAGGTATCCCATTATTCACGGAATTCCTCTCAGAAGTGTACATGAATTGGTTGTTTGCAACCATGTCAATAAGTTCTTGAGCCTCTTCAGGCATTTTCTTTAGGTGAATAGATCCACCTGCAGAATGATCCAATGACATTTTCGAAAATTCAGAGAGACCATAATAGAATATATCTAATATGGTCCATTCTGAAAACATGTCAGATGGACATCTTTTGGTCAGCTGCTTGTATCTTTCCCAAGCTTCATAGAGGGATTCACCATCTTTTTGTTTGAAGGTTTGAACATCCATTCTCAGCTTGCTCAGCTTTTGAGGAGGAAAGAATTTATCCAAGAAGGCTGTGACCAGCTTATCCCAGGAGTCCAGGCTATCCTTAGGTTGTGAATCCAACCATATTCTAGCTCTGTCTCTTACAGCAAAAGGGAAAAGCATGAGTCTGTAGACTTCAAGATCAACTCCATTCATCTTTACAGTCTCACAGATCTGCAAGAACTCAGTTAAAAACTGATAAGGATCTTCAGATGGAAGTCCATAAAACTTGCAGTTTTGTTGCATTAAGGCAACTAGTTGAGGCTTAAGCTCAAAATTATTGGCTCCAATGGCAGGAATGGAGATGCTTCTTCCATCAAATTTGGATGTTGGCTTTGTGAAGTCACCAAGCATTCTCCTTGCATTATTATTATTTTCGGCTGCCATCTCCTTCTCTTGTTCGAAAATTTCTGAAAGGTTACCTTTAGAATAATTTAATTTAGCTTCTCTTAATTTTCTCTTCAGAGTCCTTTTAGGTTCTGGATCAATTTCAACAAGAGTGCCTTTTTCCCTGTTCCTGCTCATATGAAAGAGAAGAAAACAAGAAATGGAAGAGGAATCCTCTATGTCACAGTATAGAGATTCCTTTATGTTAGTAGAAGAAGAAGGGGGTAGAAGAATGAAGAAGGATGGATTCGGATTTTTGGATGAAGAGAGGTGAAGAGAAGTGTTAATAATTAAATAATTAAATAGAATAAGAAAAGAGAGGGAGAAATTCGAAAATAATTTTGAAAAAAAGGGTTAGTAATTTTCGAAAATTAAATATAAGGTATAATTAAAATTAAAATTTAAAACAAAAAGAATTTTTGAAAAAGAGATGAGATATTTTCAAAAATTAGAGAGGGAAAAGTAGTTAGGTGATTTTGAAAAAGATAAGAAACAAACAAAAAATCAAAGAGTTAGTTGATTGATTGAAAAAGATATTAAAAATCAAATTTGAAAAGATAAGAAGATAAGAGGTTAGATAAGATATTTTGAAATCAAATTTTGAAAAAGATAAAACTTTTGAAAAAGATAAGATAAAAGATAAAAAGATATGTTTGAAAAAGATTTAATTTTTAAAATGACTTAACTAACAAGAAACTACAAGATAAGATTCTAGAACTTAAAGATTGAACCTTTCTTAACAAGAAAGTAACAAACTTCAAATTTTTGAACCAATCACATTAATTGTTAGCTAATTTTCGAAAATTAGATATAAAAGATAAGAAAAAAGATTTTTGAAAAAAATAATTTTTAAAAATTTCAAAAATAAGAAAAAAATGGAAAAGATATGATTTTTGAAAAAGATTTTGAAAAGATAAGATTTTTAAAATTGAAATTTTGACTTGACTTGTAAGAAACAACTAAATTTAAAAATTTTTAACCAAGTCAACCCAAAATTTCGAAAATTTGGAGGAAAATAAGGAAAAGATATTTTTTTGATTTTTGAATTTTTAATTATGAGAGAAAAACAACAAAAATACTCAATGCATGAAGTTTTTAGATCAAAACAATGAATGCATGCAAGAATGCTATGAATGTCAAGATGAACACCAAGAACACTTTGAAGATCATGATGAACATCAAGAACATAATTTTGAAAAATTTTTGATGCAAAGAAAACATGCAAGACACCAAACTTAGAAATCTTTAATGCATGGACTCTAACAAACAAAAAATGCATATGAAAAACAACAAACAACACAAAACAAGAAAACATCAAGATCAAACAAGAGGACTTATCAAGAACAACTTGAAGATCATGAAGAACACTATGAATGCATGGGATTTTCGAAAAATGCAAGAAAATTTTTTTAAAAGCATGCAATTGACACCAAACTTAAAAATTGACTCAAGACTCAAACAAGAAACACAAAATATTTTTGGTTTTTATGATTTTCTAGTTTTTTTGGATTTTTATTGATTTTTTTTCGAAAATATTTTTGGAGAAAACGAAAAAGAAAAGAAAAATTTTGAAAAAGATTTTTGAAAAGAAAATTACCTAATCTGAGCAACAAGATGAACCGTCAGTTGTCCAAACTCGAACAATCCCCGGCAACGGCGCCAAAAACTTGGTGGACGAAATTGTTATTCATGTGTTATTCCATTTTGCAAAATTCATTGCTTTTCATTCCCTGGAAATGGCGCCAAAAACATGATGCCAATACCATGGTTCACAACTTCATTCAACTTAACCAGCAAGTGTACTGGGTCATCCAAGTAATACCTTACGTGAGTAAGGGTCGATCCCACAGAGATTGTTGGTATGAAGCAAGCTATGGTCACCTTGTAAATCTCAGTTAGGCAGATTAAAATTGGTTTATGGATTTTTGAATAATTATTAGTAAATAGAAAATAAAAAGGGATAGAAATACTTATGTAAATCAATAGTGGAAATTTCAGATAGGCGTATGGAGGTGCTGTGCTCCTCTTGAAACTCTACTTCACTACTCACTCTTTCTTCAATCCTTCTTACTCCTTTCCATGGCAAGCTGTATGTAGGGCATCACCATCATCAATGGCTACTTTTAATCCTCTCGGGAAAATGGTCCTATGCGCTGTCACTGCACGGCTAATCGTCTGGAGGCATCACCCTTGGTTGATGGCTACATCCCATCCTCTCAGTGAAAATGGTCCAAATGCTCTATCACAGCACGGCTAATCATCTGTCGGTTCTCAATCAGGTTGGAGTAGAATCCATTGATTCTTTTGCGTTTGTCACTAACGCCTAGCCTTCAGGAGTTTGAAGCTCGTCACAGTCATTCAATACCGGAATCCTACTCGGAATACCACAGACAAGGTTAGAATTTTCGGATTCCCAGGATCCTACTCGGAATACCACAGACAAGGTTAGACTTTCCAGATCCCCATGAATGCCGCCATCTATCTAGCTTATACCACGAAGATTCTGTTGGGGAATCTAAGAGATATGCGCCCGGCCTAAGGTAGAACGGAAGTGGTTGTCAATCACGCGCGTTCATAGGTGAGAATGATGATGAGTGTCACGGATCATCACATTCATCAATTGTTGTGCAACGTATATCTTGGAATAAGAATAAGAGAGAATTGAATGAAAAGTAATAGTAATTGTATTGAAACTTGAGGTACAGTAGAGCTCCACACCCTTAATTTATGGTGTGCAGAAACTCCACCGTTGAAAATACATAAGTGAAAGGTTCAGGCATGGCCGAATGGCCAGCCCCCCAAAACGTGCTCAATGGCCTCCTAAGATGAAGAATAAAACAAAACTGAGACCAAAGATGAAACGTGGTCAAAAAGACATCTAATACAATAGTTAAATGTTCTATTTATAATAAACTAGCTCCTAGGGTTTACATAAGTAAGTAATTGATGCTTAAATCCACTTCCGGGGCCCACTTGGTGTATGTTTGGGCTGAGCTTGATCTATCCACGAGCTGAGGCTTTTCTTGGAGTTGAACTCCAAGTTATGACGTGTTTTGGGCGTTCAACTCCGGATCATGACGTTTTTCTGGCGTTTAACTCCAGACAGCAGCATGTACTTGGCGTTCAACGCCAAGTTACGTCATCAATTTCCGAATAAAGTATGGACTATTATATATTTCTGGAAAGCTCTGGATGTCTACTTTCCAACGCCATTGAGAGCGCGCCATTTGGATTTCTGTAGCTTCAGAAAATCTAATTCGAGTGCAGGGAGGTTAGATTCCAACAGCATCAGCAGTCCTTTTGTCAGCCTTTTTCAGAGTTTTGCTCAAGTCCCTCAATTTCAGCCAGAATTTACCTGAAATCATAGAAAAACACACAAACTCATAGTAAAGTCCAGAAATGTGAATTTAACATAAAAACTAATGAAAAAATCCCTAAAAGTAGCTTGAACTTACTAAAAACTACCTAAAAACAATGCCAAAAAGCGTATAAATTATCCGCTCATCACTTATGTATCATTGGAAAGTGCATTAACATAAATACAGCAGTAAGAAGAGGTAATACAAAAGTATGTAAACTATAAAAATGAGTCAAAGTAGATTGTCCTACACTAGCACTTCCCCTTAATAATTCCATGACAGAAGATCCTATTCTGGGAATAGCTTCGGGTACTCCTGTTACAATTTTGACTACTGGTGCACGAAATTGTGATCATCAATGGCGCTATCAACATGGTATGCTCAATTGTAATCTCAACTCTTTATCACAACTTCGCACAACTAACCAGCAAGTGCACTGGGTCGTCCAAGTAATAAACCTTACGCGAGTAAGGGTCGATCCGACGGAGATTGTTGGTATGGAGGATAACATAGAATATAAAATAAGGATAGAGATACTTATGCAATTCATTGGTGAGAATTTCAGATAAGCGGATGGAGATGCTTTGTCCCTTCCATCTCTCTGCTTTCCTACTGTCTTCATCCAATCCTTCTTACTCCTTTCCATGGCAAGCTGTATGTTGGGAATCACCGTTGTCAATGGCTACAGTCCCGTCCTCTCAGTGAAAATGTTCAACGCACTCTGTCACAGCACGGCTATTCATCTGTCGGTTCTCGATCATGTCAGAATAGAATCCAGTGATTCTTTTGCGTCTGTCACTAACGCCCCACAATTGCGAGTTTGAAGCTCGTCACAGTCATTCAATCCTTGAATCCTACTCAGAATACCAAAGACAAGGTTTAGACCTTCCGGATTCTCTTGAATGCAGCCATCAATTCTAGCTTATACCACAAAGATTTTGATTAAGGAATCCAAGAGATATCCACCCAATCTAAGGTAGAACAGAGGTGGTTGTCAGGCACACGTTCATAGGTGAGAATGATGATGAGTGTCACGGATCATCACATTCATCAAGTTGAGGAACAAGTGATATCTTAGAACAAGAATGAGCTGAATTGAATAGAAGAACAATAGTAATTGAATTAATACTCGAGGTACAGCAGAGCTCCACACCTTAATCTATGGTGTGTAGAAACTCCACCGTTGAAAATACATAAGAACAAGGTCTAGGCATGGCCGAATGGCCAGCCTCCCAAAGAGGGTTCAATCATAAAAACATGATCAAAAGATGATCCAAAGATTGAACGATGAAAATACAATAGCAAAAGGTCCTATTTGTAGAGAACTAGTAGCCTAGGGTTTACAGAAATGAGTAAATGACATAAAAATCCACTTCCGGGCCCACTTGGTGTGTGCTTGGGCTGAGCATTGAAGCTTTCATGTGTAGAGACTTTTCTTGGAGTTAAACGCCAACTTTTGTGCTAGTTTGGGCGTTTAACTCCCATTCTTGTGCCAGTTCCGGCGTTTAACGCCGGGCAGTTTTGAGCTGATTTGGAACGCCGGTTTGGACCATCAAATCTCGAGCAAAGTATGGCCTATTATACATTGCTGAAAAGCCCAGGATGTCTACTTTTCAACGCAATTGGGAGCGCGCCAATTGAGCCTTTGTAGCTCCAGAAAATCCACTTTTCAGCATCTTCGAGTGCAGGGAGGTCAGAATCCAACAGCATCTGCAGTCCTTTTCAGCCTCTGAATCAGATTTTTGCTCAGGTCCCTCAATTTCAGCCAGAAAATATCTGAAATCATAGAAAAACACACAAACTCATAGTAAAGTCCAGAAAAGTGAATTTTAACTAAAAACTAATAAAAATATAATAAAAACTAACTAAAACATACTAAAAACATACTAAAAATAATGCCAAAAAGCGTATAAATTATCCGCTCATCAACTGCCCAATAACGAATTTGGTCCCAAGGTAAGGAACAATGAGTTACACCAAAAGATGCGGTCAATACAGCCAAAACAACACCCGTAACCCATGTCAATTCACGAGGTTTTTAAAATCGCCGGTAAGATACACACGAAATACGTGCAGGATCATCATTAAAACCATCATACTTGCCGACCATCGATGAACAGATCGGATTAACCAACCAAAGTTAGCCTCAGTCATTATATATTGAACTGAAGCAAAAGCCTCAGTAACGGTCGGACGATAATAAAAGGTCATAGCAAACCCCGTTGCTACTTGGACTAAAAAGCAAGTAAGTGTAATTCCTCCTAAACAATAGAATATGTTGACATGAGGAGGGACATATTTACTAGTTATATCATCGGCAATCGCCTGAATCTTAAAACGTTCTTCGAACCAATCATAGACTTTATTGAGATAGATAAACCAAAGGAACTCCCCCTCTGAGAACCGTATATGAGAATTTCATCTTGTACGGCTCAAACAGAAAAACCCAATACTGGTTGTAACGGAAACGGATATGTTAAATAATAAAAAGTTTTAAACTTCTTAATTTAATCCTATTATTCCAAATCTTATTTGAAGATAAGAAAAATATATAAATCCTTAAATTGATCTGTGCAGGGTTATAATGCCAAAATCTCAAGTCGGCGCACTCGTCTTTATCTTGATCTTTACAGGCCTTTTGAATATTCTATTTACTTCATTTTTTCATTAATTTTTTTGTAGAATGTGACTTTTTTAGTGCCGTCTTCTTTATTATTAGTATTGATAAGAATTCTCTTGTTAAGACCCTATGAACAATTAAACAAAACCTCAGATTCATACCAGAACCACAATGATTCAAAAAAACCTTTAATGTCCAAAAATTTCCTGAGTAAGAACTGCTGGATTATCACTTATTCAAGAAATAGATAGGATAGAATGAAAAAAGAAATCAAAAGACATTTTTTTGCTTTGATAAAAAAAAGACAAACAGTGGCAATTTTATTTGAAAGAATCAAATTTTTTTTATTTATTCTAACTTACGTATCTTCTAATAAAAATTTATTAAAGTCCAGTTGCGAGGTCGAAATATTAAGTATGAATCATAGTTCTAATACTTTATAAAATCTATTTTATATATTTCGTGCTCCAGATACTAGAAAATAATTTTTGACGGGATAAAACCATCTCTATCAAGATGACAGATCCTTTATTTTTGTTCTGTATTTGCAATAAAATCAATTAGAACAAGTCACACACTCATATTTCGGAAATAAAGAAAGAACGAAATTCCACGGTCAAACTACCAAATTCAAAATGAACTGGGCTAGAAATAAAAAACCAAAATGGGTAAATTTACCCCTTTTATTTAAAAAAAGATATAAATAAAAAAGATAGTTAGTCGGTTCTTATGAATCTAATTCATAGAAATTCTGTCCAGTAAAATGGACGAATTATAAATTTCTAAAATAATAGATAGAAATATAGCAAATAAAGCCATTGCAACACCCATTAAAGGAGTAGTTCCCCACCCCGGAGCTACTTTACCATATTCTGAATTCAACGGTTTCAATAAAGCCCCTACAGTAGTTTGTCTTGGACCAGATCTAGAACTACTCTCAATGGTTTGTGTAGCCATAAACCCTATTTTTTATTCATTGAGATCTGTTGACTTTGTATACCATTTCACTGTAAATATAGGATTTTATCCTATAGATTCATTGTGGTCTTGAAATTTGAGAAAAATGGAAACAGCAACCCTAGTTGCTATCTCTATATCTGGTTTACTTGTAAGTTTTACTGGGTATGCTTTATATACTGCTTTTGGGAAACCCTCTCAACAACTAAGAGATCCATTCGAAAAACAAGGAGACTAGTTGAAGTAATGAGCTCCCAATATACCAATATTGGGGCTCATTACTTCAATCGAGATAATAAAAAATCATTTCGTCTTTTTAGTTAGAATTTTAGGGGGTTCTCTAAAAAAGATTGCAAAAAAAAAAAAATTATTCCTAAAGTCGAGACTAAGAGGAATGTATAAACCAATGCTTCCATAGATTTCATCCTGGTTTACAATTATAGCTTTCATACCTATTTATTAGATTAGAGTAAAAAAATATAATCATTCAAATCAAGATTAATCAAATTCCCTATGATTTAATTTAAATCACCCCAAACAAAAGTATAGTAAAAAAGAAACAACAGAAAAAAATAACGTTCTATCCGAATCAGACTATTTGCCTTCTTGTAGTCGGATCGCCCAATTTTTGGAATGCTCCGAATTCTACTTGAGCATCCAAATCGGGGTCGATACCAGCAAAAACATCTCGGAACAAAGTTCTAGCACCATGCCAAATGTGCCCGAAAAAGAAAAGAAGAGCAAACGAAACATGTCCAAAAGTAAACCAACCCCTTGGACTGCTACGAAAAATACCATCTGATTTCAAAGTGGCACGATGAATTCAAAAATTTCACCCAATTGAGCATGTCTAGCATATTTTTTTCACAGTAGCGGGATCCACGCCCCCTTTCGAGACCCCGAAAATTGGACAAATTCCTTTTTCTTAGGAGCACATACAAGATTTGTCACCACAATAGGGGTAACCCCGCTGTTAACTACTTCAATTTTATAGTAAAATACATGCCCTACCAAGAAAAAGACAGAATTTGTAACTTGCTATCCTCTTGCCTAGTGGGCAAAGATTTACCTCCGTGGAAAGGATAATTCGTTCGGATCGACATGAGAGTCCAACCACATTGCATTGCCAGAACCCATGTTGTATATTTGAAAGAGGCTGACCTCCTTGCTTCTCTCATGTTACAATCCTCTTGCTGCTGAGCTCCCTTTCTCCTCGGTCTACAGAACAGAGACAAAATGTAGGACTGGTGCCAACAGTTCATCACGAAAGAAAGAACTCACTGAGCCGAAATCACTAACTAATACTAATCTAATACTAAACTAATATTAATAGAATACTAATAGAATAGAAATAGAACCTCTTTTCTGTATATTCTCCCCAATTTTGTTGCTACCGCGCGCTTTATGCAATCGATTGGATCATGAAGATATCCCTTCAACACAACTTAGGTCATCGAAAGGGTCTCGAAGACTCACCAAAGCACGAAAGCCGGGATCTTTCAGAAAAATGGATTCCTATACGAAGGGTGCATAACCGCATGGATAAGCTCACACTAACCCGTCAATTTGAGATCCAATTCGGGATTTTCCTTGGGAGGTATTGATGAGCGGATATTTTATACGCTTTTTTGGGGTAATTTCATGTAGATTTTAGTGTGTTTTAATTAGTTTTTAGTATATTTTTATTAGTTTTTAAGCAAAATTCATATTTCTGGACTTTACTATGAGTTTTTGTGTTTTTCTATGATTTCAGATATTTTCTAACTGAAATTGAGGGAGCTGAGCAAAAATTTTATTTAGGCTGAAAAAGGACTGCTGATGCTGTTGGACCTCCCTGCATTCGGAATGAATTTTCTGGAACTACAGAATTCCAAATGGCGCGCTCTCAATTGGGTTGCAAAGTAGACATCTAGGGCTTTCCAGCAATATATAATAGTCCATACTTTGAGCAAAGATAAATGACTTAAACTGGCGTTCAACGCCAGTTCCATGTTGCAGTCTGGCGTTCAGCGCCA
>NC_092037.1:68319913-68424913 GCF_003086295.3 Arachis hypogaea
CTGGTGGCAGTGGACTATGTATCTAAGTGGGTAGAAGCAATGGCTATACCCACTAATGATACCAAGACCGTGCTGAAATTCCTCCAGAAACACATCTTCAGCAGGTTTGGTGTTCCCAGAGTACTAATCAGTGACGGGGGCACTCATTTCTGCAATAGACAGCTATACTCTGCTATGGTCAGATATGGAATTAGCCACAAAGTGGGCAACTCCGTATCATCCACAGACAAATGGGCAAGCTGAAGTCTCTAACAGAGAGCTAAAATGAATCCTAGAACGGACTGTGATAGCCCGAAGAAAGGATTGGGCAAAGAGTTTGGATGATGCTCTGTGGGCATACAGAACAGCATTCAAGACTCCTATAGGAACCTCTCCATACCAACTGGTGTATGGGAAGGTCTGTCATCTGCCCGTGGAACTGGAACATAAAGCCTACTGGGCACCAGATTCCTAAACATGGATGCTCAGTTAGCTGGTGAAAAAAGATTGCTCCAGCTAAATGAGCTAGAGGAGTTCAGACTCAATGCCTTTGAAAATGCAAAAATTTATAAGGAAAAGGCAAAGAAGTGGCATGACAAGAAGTTGTCATCCAGAGTCTTTGAGCCAGGACAAAAAGTTCTGCTCTTCAACTCTAGGCTCAGATTGTTTCCAGGAAAACTTAAATCCCGGTGGAGGGGCTCGTATGTGATTACAGGAGTGTCACCATATGGATATGTTGAACTTCAGGATATTGATTCTGACAAAAAGTTCATTGTTAATGGACAGAGAATCAAGCATTATCTTGAAGGCAATCTTGAGCAGGAATGCTCAAAACTGAGACTTGAGTGATTCTCAGTAAAGGTCCAGCTAAAGACAGTAAAGAAGCGCTTGGGCACCCATCGGGTTTTACGCAGTAAAAAGGCCATTTTGGGTTAAAGCCATAATGGCCACCAATTTGGGCGTTAAACGCCAGGTGTGCAGATCTGGGCGTTAGAAAAAACGCCAGTGAGTTTAAAGGGATATCTGGCGTTAACGCAGCCAGGCACCTGTGGCGTAAACGCCACAATGGCAGCAAATGGGCGTAAAGCCAGAATGATGCCATTCTGGGCGTTTAACGCCAGAAAGTGGGGGACCAAGATTTTGCCTTTCGATCAAATTTTTTTTAAACTTTCCTTTTCTTACCCATACTTTTCTACATCACACATCTCAACCTTTCATCATACTTCAAATCTCAAAATAAAATCATCTTCAAATCTCTTCAAATCAATCCCAAATCTTATTCAAAAACTCACCCTTCTCTCAAATTCTCTCCATTCTCTCAAATCTCCTTTCATTTTTTTCGAATCTCCTTCCCCCCTTATAAAAACGTTCGCCTCCTCATTCCCCCACACATTCAATTTGCTCTTTCTCTCTCTCTTTCTTTCTTTTTGCTGAGGACAAGCAAACTCTAAGTTTGGTATGCTTTTCGTGATCATAACCAAGATATCAAGACATGGCTCCTAAGGGAAAATAAACCAATTTAGAGGAAAGAAAGAGAATATCCAAAGAATCTTTGGAATCAAGAGAAGTTCTTAATCAAAGAACATGAAGACCATTATCACCAAAATAATGGGTCTGAGGTCAGTGATCCCGAAAGTTAAATTTGATCTGAAAGAAGATGAATATCCGGGGATCCAAGAGCAAATTCGAAATAGAGGATGGAAGTCTAACCAATCCTTAGATAAAGGTTGGAAGGAATATGGTTCAGGAATTCTACTCAAATCTGTGGCTAACAGATAAGCAGAGAAATGACTGAACTGCTTACCATACTTACAGAACCATGGTCAGAGGGAAAGTTATGTACTTCCATCTGGACAAAATAAGAGAAATCTTCAAATTACCTCAACTGCAGGATGATTCTGAATCCTTTAATAGGAGAATGGTGAGAGCAGATAAAGGGTTGGATCAAGTTCTAGAGGACATATGCCTCCCTGGAACTAAGTGGATAACCAATTCAAAGGGTGTCCCAAACCAACTCAAGAGGGGAGACCTCAAACCAATTGCAAGAGGTTGGCTAGACTTTATTGGGCGTTCCATACTGCCCACTAGCAACCGTTCTGAGGTCACTATCAAGAGAGCAGTGATAATTCATTGCATTATGCTTGGAAAAGAAGTGGAGGTTCATCATGTGATTGCTTGTGAGATCTACCAATTGCAAATAAGAATTCCACTGAGCCAAATTGGCTACCAAGCTTGATCTCCTTGCTCTTAAAGAGCTGGGGTAAAAATAGGAGTAGATGAATTCATACCCATTGAACATCCAATCACCAAGAAGTCAATGGAGGGACAAATGCAAGACAACTCTATCAAAAGGAGGGCGCAGGAGTTCCTCCCTGAATTTCCTGAAATTGGCTACTGGGCCAGCCTAGAAGCATCTATCACCAAGTTGCAAGAGACTATAGAGCAACTTAAGGAAGAACAGCAGAATCAGAACTGCATGCTCTGCAAATTGCTGAAGGAACAAGAGAAGCAGGGGCGTGAACTCCAAGAGCTGAAGCGCCAGAAATTCTCCTCTCAATTTGAGGGAGCATCCACTTCTCAAAATCAAGGTTGTTGAGTTCTAACTCTGTGAAAACCTCTATCATTAGGAGCCTATTTAAAATTTTTAGTGTTTTCTATTTTATATCTATTTTTGAGTCTTGTTCTTAATTCATAATTAATAAAATTAAATTCATGTCTTAAAGCTTTGAATGTCATATGAATCCATCACCTCTCTTAAATGAAAAATGCTTTAATCACAAAGAACAAGAAGTACAGGATTTCGAATTCATCTTTGAAACTAGTTGAATTAGTTGATGTGGTGACAATGCTTTTTGTTTCTGAATGAATGCTTGAACAGTGCATATGTCTTTTGAATTTGTTGTTTTAAGAATGTTAAAATTGTTGGCTCTTGAAAGAATGCTGGAAAAGGAGAACTGTTATTGAGGATCTGAAAAATCATCAAAGTGATTCTTGAAGCAAGAAAAAAGCAGTGAATACAAAAAAAAAATGAAAAAAAAAGAAGAGAGAGAAGAAATAGAAGAAAAAGAAAGAAATAAAGTTGTGATCCAAGGCAAAAAGAGTGTGCTTAAGAACCCTGGACACCTCTAATTGGGGACTCTAGCAAAGCTGGGTCACATCTGAAAAGGTTCACCCAAGTATGTGTCTGTGGCATGTATGTATCTGGTGGTAATACTGGATGACAGAGTGCTTTGGGCCACAGCCAAGACTCATGACATAGCTATGTTCAAGAATCATTATACTTAACTAGGAGAATCAATAACATTATCTGAGTTCTGAGTTCTTATAGATGCCAATCATTCTGAACTTCAAAGGATAGAGTGAGATGCCAAAACTGTTTGGAAGCAAAAGCTACTAGTCCCGCTCATCTAATTGGAGCTAAGTTTCCTTGATATTTTGGAGTCTATAGTATATTCTCTTCTTTTTATCCTATTTTGATTTTCAGTTGCTTGAAAACAAGCAACAATTTAAGTTTGGTGTTGTGATGAGCGGATAATTTATACGCTTTTTGGCATTGTTTTTAGTATGTTTTTAGTATGATCTAGTTAGTTTTTAGTATATTTTTACTAGTTTTAGTTAAAATTCACTTTTCTGGACTTTACTATGAGTTTGTGTATTTTTCTGTGATTTCAGGTATTTTCTGGCTGAAATTGAGGGTCCTGAGCAAAAATCTGATTCAGAGACTGAAAAGGACTGCAGATGCTGTTGGATTCTGACCTCCATGCACTCGAAGTGGATTTTCTAGAGTTACAGAAGCCCAATTGGCGCGCTCTCAACGGCGTTGGAAAGTAGACATCCTGGGCTTTCCAGCAATGCATAATAGTCCATACTTTGCCCGAGATTTGATGGCCCAAACCGGCGTTGCAAATCAGCTTCAGAATTCCCAGCGTTTAACGCTGGAACTGGCATAAAAATTGGAGTTAAACGCCCAAACTGGCATAAAAGCTGGCGTTTAACTCCAGAAAAAGTCTCTACACATGAAAGCTTCAATGCTCAGCCCAAGCACACACTAAGTGGACCCAGACGTGGATTTTACGTTATTTACTCATTTCTATATACCCTAGGTTACTAGCTTACTATTAATAGGATCTTTTGACATTGTATCTGTACCTCATGACACTTTACACGTTTCTTTGTGTACCTTCCATGCATGAGTCTCTAAACCCCATGGTTGGGGGTGAGGAGCTCTGCTGTGTCTTGATGGATTAATGCAATTACTACTGTTTTTCATTCAATCATGCTTGCTTCCATTCTAAGATATTACTTGTTCTTAAACCGGATGAATGTGATGATCCGTGACACTCATCATCATTCTCAACTATGAACATGTGCCTGACAACCACCTCTGTTCTACCCTAGATTAAGTAGATATCTCTTGGATTCTTTAATCAGAATCTTCGTGGTATAAGCTAGAACTGATGGCGGCATTCAAGAGAATCCGGAAGGTCTAAAACCTTGTCTGTGGTATTCTGAGTAGGATTCAATGATTGGATGACTGTGACGAGCTTCAAACTCCTGAGGGCGGGGCGTTAGTGACAGACGCAAAAGAATCACTGGATTCTATTCCGGCCTGATTGAGAACCGACAGATGGATAACCGTGCCGTGACAGGGTGCGTTGAACATTTCCACTGAGATGATGGGAGGTAGCCACTGACACGGTGAAACCCTTGCATATAGCTTGCCATGGAAGGAGCCTTGCGTGCTTGAAGAAGAAGACAGTAGGAAAGCAGAGACTCAGAAGATGGAGCATCTCCAAACCTCAACCTGTTCCCCATTACTGCAAAACAAGTACTTATTTCATGTTCTTCTACTTTTCACAATCAATCTTGATAATTATTGATATCCTGACTAAGATTTACAAGATAACCATAGCATGCTTCAAGCCGACAATCTCCGTGGGATCGACCCTTACTCGCGTAAGGTATTACTTGGACGACCCAGTGCACTTGCTGGTTAGTTGTGCGGGGTTGCAAAAGTGTGATTGCAATTTCGTGCACCAAGTTTTGGCGCCGTTGCCGGGGATTGTTCGAGTTTGGACAACTGACGGCCTATCTTGTTGCTTAGATTAGGACTGTTTTATTTTGTTGGTTTAAGAGTCTTTTAGTTGAGTCTAGTTTCATATTTTAAGTTTGGTGTCAATTGCATGCTTTTATTTTTCTTTTAATTTTCGAAATTTTATTTTATTTTTCCAATTATTTTTTTATTTTTCGGTCACCTTAAAAAATATATATATATATATATATATACTTTGCTTATGAATTCATATCATATTCCCTTTTTCCATCATGGACCTAAGTGGAATTGAGCAGTCCAGAAGGACTCTGGCGTTCAAACGCCAGAAAAGGGGAAAAGTTGGTGTTAAACGCCCATTTCCACCCAATCCTGGCGTTCAAACGCAAAAGGGGAACCAGACACCTGAGAGTGCTGACAATAATCCCTCTAAAAAGGCTTCTCCAACCACTTCTGTAAGGAATAAACCTGTAGCAACTAAGGTTGAAGAATATAAAGCTAAGATGCCTTATCCTCAGAAACTCCGCCAAGCGGAGCAGGATAAGCAATTTGCCCGCTTTGCAGACTATCTAAGGACTCTTGAAATAAAGATTCCGTTTGCAGAAGCACTGAGCAAATACCTTTTATGCTAAGTCATGAAAGAGATTTAAGTCATAAGAAGGATTGGAGAGAAACTGAAAAAGTATTCTCACTGAAGAATGCAGTGCAGTCATTCTGAAAAGCTTACCAGAAAAGCTTCAAGATCCAGGAAGCTTTATGATACCATGCACATTAGAAGGTGCTTGCACCAAGACAGCCCTATGTGATCTTGGAGCAAGTATCAATCTAATACATGCATCCACTATCAGAAAGCTTGGGTTGACTGAAGAAGTCAAACCAACCCAGATATGCCTCCAACTTGCTGATGGCTCCATTAAACACCCATCAGGCATAATAGAGGACATGATTGTCAAGGTTGGGCCATTCGCCTTCCCAACTGACTTTGTGGTGCTGGAAATGGAGGAGCACAAGAGTGCAACTCTCATTCTAGGAAGACCTTTCCTAGCAACTGGATGAACTCTCATTGATGTACAAAAAGGGGAAGTAACACTGAGAGTCAATGAGGATGAGTTCAAGTTGAATGCTGTAAAAGCTATGCAGCATCCAGACACACCAAATGACTGCATGGGCGCTGACATTATTGACTCTTTGGTGGAAGAGATCAATATGACTGAAAGTCTAGAATCAGAGCTTGAAGACATCTTCAAGGATGCTCAACCTGATCAAGCAGAACCAGAGGAAACAAAGGAATTTTCAAAAATTCCTCAGGAGGAGGATAAGCCTCCTAAACCTGAACTCAAACCACTACCACCATCCCTGAAGTATGCATTTCTGGGAGAGGGTGACACTTTTCCAGTGATTATAAGCTCTGCTTTAAATCCACAGGAAGAGGAAGCACTGATTCAAGTGCTAAGGACACACAAGACAGCTCTTGGGTGGTCCATAAGTGATCTTAAGGGCATTAGCCCAGCTAGATGCATGCACAAGATCCTGTTGGAGGATAATGCCAAACCAGTGGTCCAACCACAAAGGAGGCTAAATCCAACCATGAAGGAGGTGGTGCAGAAAGAGGTCACTAAATTACTAGAGGCTGGGATTATTTATCCTATTTCTGATAGCCCCTGGGTGAGCCCTGTACAAGTTGTCCCCAAGAAGGGAGGCATGACAGTGGTTCATAATGAAAAAAATGAACTGGTTCCTACAAGAACAGTCACAGGGTGGCGTATGTGTATTGACTACAGAAGGCTCAATACAGCCACCAGAAAGGATCATTTTTCTTTACCATTCATAGACCAAATGCTAGAAAGACTAGCTGGTCATGATTATTACTGCTTTTTGGATGGCTATTCAGGTTACAACCAAATTGCAGTAGATCCTCAGGACCAAGAGAAAACAGCATTTACTTGCCCTTCTGGCGTGTTTGCCTATTGGAGGATGCCTTTTGGTCTGTGTAATGCTCCTGCAACCTTTCAGAGATGCATGTTATCCATCTTCTCTGATATGGTGGAGAAATTCCTGGAAGTCTTCATGGATAACTTCTCAGTATATGGAGACTCATTCAGCTCCTGTCTTAATCACCTAGCACTTGTCCTGAAAAGGTGCCAAGAGACTAACCTGGTTTTAAACTGGGAGAAATGTCACTTTATGGTGACTGAAGGAATTGTCCTTGGGCACAAAATTTCAAGCAGAGGAATAGAGGTGGATAAGGCAAAGGTAGAGGTAATTGAAAAATTACCACCACCTACCAATGTTAAGGCAATCAGAAGCTTTCTGGGGCATGCAGGATTCTACAGAAGGTTCATAAAGGATTTTTCGAAAATTGCAAAACCTTTGAGTAACCTGCTATCTGCTGACACACCATTTGTGTTTGACACACAGTGTCTGCAGGCATTTGAGACCCTGAAAGCTAAGCTGGTCACAGCACCAGTCATCTCTGCACCAGAATGGACATTGCCATTTGAACTAATGTGTGATGCCAGTGACCATGCCATTGGTGCAGTGTTGGGACAGAGGCATAACAAGCTTCTGCACGTCATTTATTATGCCAGCCGTGTTCTAAATGATGCACAGAAGAATTACACAACCACAGAAAAAGAGTTACTTGCAGTGGTCTATGCCATTGACAAGTTTAGATCCTATCTAGTAGGATCCAAAGTGGTTGTGTACACTGACCATGCTGCTCTTAAATACTTACTCACAAAGCAGGATTCAAAACCCAGGCTTATAAAATGGGTGTTGCTTCTGCAAGAGTTTGATATAGAAATAAGAGACAGAAAAGGGACAGAGAACTAAGTAGTTGATCATCTGTCCCGAATAGAACCAGTAGCTGGGGTGTCCCTCCCTTCTACTGAGATTTTTGAGACTTTCCCAGATGAGCAACTCTTTGCCATTCAGGAAGCTCCATGGTTTGCAAATATTGCAAACTATAAAGCTGTGAGGTTCATACCCCAGGAGTACAGCAGAGTGCAAAGAAAGAAATTAATTTCAGATGCCAAGTATTACCTATGGGATGAGCCATATCTCTTTAAGAGATGTGCAGACGGAATGATCCGCAGATGTGTACCCAGAGAAGAAGCACAAAGGATCCTATGGCACTGCCATGGATCACAGTATGGAGGACATTTTGGAAGTGAGCGAACAGCCACTAAAGTCCTCCAATGTGGCTTCTACTGGCCTACTCTCTATAAAGATGCCCGAGAGTTTGTGCGTAACTGTGACAGTTGCCAAAGAGCTGGTAACTTGCCTCACGGATATGCCATGCCTCAACAAGGGATATTAGAGATAGAATTGTTTGATGTATGGGGAATTGACTTCATGGGTCCATTCCCACCATCATACTCAAACACTTACATTCTGGTGGCAGTGGACTATGTATCTAAGTGGGTAGAAGCAATGGCTACACCCACTAATGATACCAAGACCGTGCTGAAATTCCTCCAGAAACACATCTTCAGCAGGTTTGGTGTTCCCAGAGTACTAATCAGTGACGGGGGCACTCATTTCTGCAATAGACAGCTATACTCTGCTATGGTCAGATATGGAATTAGCCACAAAGTGGCAACTCCGTATCATCCACAGACAAATGGGTAAGCTGAAGTCTCTAACAGAGAGCTAAAATGAATCCTAGAACGGACTGTGATAGCCCGAAGAAAGGATTGGGCAAAGAGTTTGGATGATGCTCTGTGGGCATACAGAACAGCATTCAAGACTCCTATAGGAACCTCTCCATACCAACTGGTGTATGGGAAGGCCTGTCATCTGCCCGTGGAACTGGAACATAAAGCCTACTGGGCAACCAGATTCCTAAACATGGATGCTCAGTTAGCTGGTGAAAAAAGATTGCTCCAGCTAAAGGAGCTAGAGGAGTTCAGACTCAATGCCTTTGAAAATGCAAAAATTTATAAGGAAAAGGCAAAGAAGTGGCATGACAAGAAGTTGTCATCCAGAGTCTTTGAGCCAGGACAAAAAGTTCTGCTCTTCAACTCTAGGCTCAGATTGTTTCCAGGAAAACTTAAATCCCGGTGGAGGGACCCGTATGTGATTACAGGAGTGTCACCATATGGATATGTTGAACTTTAGGATATTGATTCTGACAAAAAGTTCATTGTTAATGGACAGAGAATCAAGCATTATCTTGAAGGCAATCTTGAGCAGGAATGCTCAAAACTGAGACTTGAGTGATTCTCAGTAAAGGTCCAGCTAAAGACAGTAAAGAAGCGCTTGCTGGGAGGCAACCCAGTCATTAGTAGGTTATATGTTTTGTTTTTACAAAGGCAAGTATCAAAAATGAAGGAATTCACAGAGTTACAGAAGGATTCAGTGCAAAAAGCAGAGAAAAAGAGCTTACTGGCAAAAAAACGCCAGTAAGGGGTACTTTGGGCGTTAAACGCTAGAATGGGTACCATTCTGGGCGTTTAACGCCAGTAAAGGTGCCATTTTGGGCGTTAAACGCCATAATGGGCACCATTCTGGGCGTTTAACGCCAGGTGTGCAGCATCCTGGGCGTTTAGCAAAACGCCCAGTGATAAAGGGAATTCTGGCGTTTAACGCCAGCCAGGGCACCTGGCTGGGCGTTAAACGCCCACAATGGGCAGCAAATGGGCGTTAAACGCCAGAATGGATGCAATTCTGGGCGTTTAACGCCAGAAAGGTGGGGGACCAAGATTTTGCTTTCCGATCAAATTTTTTTTAAACTTTCCTTTTCTTACCCATACTTTTCTACATCAACACATCTCAACCTTTCATCATTCACTTTCAAATCTTCAAAAATCAAAATCATTCTTCAAATCTCTTTCAAATCAATCCCAAATCTTATTCAAAAACTCACCCTTCTCTCAAATTCTCTCCATATCTTCTCAAATCTCCTTTCAATTTTTTTCGAAATCTCCTTCCCCCCTTATAAAAACACGTTCGGCCTCCTCATTCCCCCACACCATTCGAATTTGCTCTTCTCCTCTCTCTCTTCTTTCCTTTCTTTTGCTTGAGGACAAGCAAACCTCTAAGGTTGGTATGCTTTTCCGTGATCACTAAGCCAAGATTCATCAAGATCATGGCTCCTAAGGGAAAATAAACCAATTTAAGAGGAAAGAAAGAGAATAATCCAAAGAATCTTTGGAATCAAGAGAAGTTCTTAACCAAAGAACATGAAGACCATTATCACAAAATAATGGGTCTGAGGTCAGTGATCCCGGAAGTTAAATTTGATCTGAAAGAAGATGAATATCCGGGGATCCAAGAGCAAATTCGAAATAGAGAATGGGAAGTTCTAACCAATCCTTAGATAAAGGTTGGAAGGAATATGGTTCAGGAATTCTACTCAAATCTGTGGCTAACAGATAAGCAGAGAATGACTGGAACTGCTTACCATACTTACAGAACCATGGTCAGAGGGAAAGTTATGTACTTCCATCTGGACAAAATAAGAGAAATCTTCAAATTACCTCAACTGCAGGATGATTCTGAATCCTTTAATAGGAGAATGGTGAGAGCAGATAAAGGGTTGGATCAAGTTCTAGAGGACATATGCCTCCCTGGAACTAAGTGGATAACCAATTCAAAGGGTGTCCCAAACCAACTCAAGAGAGGAGACCTCAAACCAATTGCAAGAGGTTGGCTAGACTTTATTGGGCGTTCCATACTGCCCACTAGCAACCATTCTGAGGTCACTATCAAGAGAGCAGTGATGATTCATTGCATTATGCTTGGAAAAGAAGTGGAGGTTCATCATGTGATTGCTTGTGAGATCTACACAATTGCAAATAAGAATTCCACTGAAGCCAAATTGGCTTACCCAAGCTTGATCTCCTTGCTCTGTAAAGAGGCTGGGGTAAAAATGGGAGTAGATGAATTCATACCCATTGAACATCCAATCACCAAGAAGTCAATGGAAGGACAAATGGAAGACAACTCTATCAAAAGGAGGGCGTAGGAGTTCCTCCCTGAATTTCCTGAAATTGGCTACTGGGCCAGCCTAGAAGCATCTATCACCAAGTTGCAAGAGACTATAGAGCAACTTAAGGAAGAACAGCAGAATCAGAACTGCATGCTCTGCAAATTGCTGAAGGAACAAGAGAAGCAGCGGCGTGAACTCCAAGATCTGAAGCGCCAGAAATTCTCCTCTCAATTTGAGAGAGCATCCACTTCTCAAAATCAAGGTTGTTGAGTTCTAACTCTGTGAAAACCTCTATCATTAGGATCCTATTTAAAAATTTTAGTGTTTTCTATTTTATATCTATTTTTGAGTCTTGTTCTTAATTCATAATTAATAAAATTTAAAATTCATGTCTTAAAGCTTTGAATGTCCTATGAATCCATCACCTCTCTTAAATGAAAAATGCTTTAATCACAAAAGAACAAGAAGTACAGGATTTCGAATTCATCTTTGAAACTAGTTGAATTAGTTTGATGTGGTGACAATGCTTTTTGTTTTCTGAATGAATGCTTGAACAGTGCATATGTCTTTTGAATTTGTTGTTTTAAGAATGTTAAAATTGTTGGCTCTTGAAAGAATGATGGAAAAGGAGAACTGTTATTGAGGATCTGAAAAATCATCAAAGTGATTCTTGAAGCAAGAAAAAGCAGTGAATACAAAAAAAATGAAAAAAAAAAGAAGAGAGAGAAGAAATAGAAGAAAAAGAAAGAAATAAAGTTGTGATCCAAGGCAAAAAGAGTGTGCTTAAGAACCCTGGACACCTCTAATTGGGGACTCTAGCAAAGCTGGGTCACAATCTGAAAAGGTTCACCCAAGTATGTGTCTGTGGCATGTATGTATCTGGTGGTAATACTGGATGACAGAGTGCTTTGGGCCACAGCCAAGACTCATGACATAGCTATGTTCAAGAATCATTATACTTAACTAGGAGAATCAATAACATTATCTGAGTTCTGAGTTCTTATAGATGCCAATCATTCTGAACTTCAAAGGATAGAGTGAGATGCCAAAACTGTTTGGAAGCAAAAAGCTACTAGTCCCGCTCATCTAATTGGAGCTAAGTTTCCTTGATATTTTGGAGTCTATAGTATATTCTCTTCTTTTTATCCTATTTTGATTTTCAGTTGCTTGAGGACAAGCAACAATTTAAGTTTGGTGTTGTGATGAGCGGATAATTTATACGCTTTTTGGCATTGTTTTTAGTATGTTTTTAGTATGATCTAGTTAGTTTTTAGTATATTTTTACTAGTTTTTAGTTAAAATTCACTTTTCTGGACTTTACTATGAGTTTGTGTGTTTTTCTATGATTTCAGGTATTTTCTGGCTGAAATTGAGGGTCCTGAGCAAAAATCTGATTCAGAGACTGAAAAGGACTGCAGATGCTGTTGGATTCTGACCTCCATGCACTCGAAGTGGATTTTCTAGAGTTACAGAAGCCCAATTGGCGCGCTCTCAACGGCGTTGGAAAGTAGACATCCTGGGCTTTCCAGCAATGCATAATAGTCCATACTTTGCCCGAGATTTGATGGCACAAACCGGCGTTGCAAATCAGCTTCAGAATTCCCAGCGTTTAACGCTGGAACTGGCATAAAAATTGGAGTTAAACGCCCAAACTGGCATAAAAGCTGGCGTTTAACTCCAGAAAAAGTCTCTACACATGAAAGCTTCAATGCTCAGCCCAAGCACACACTAAGTGGACCCAGAAGTGGATTTTTACGTTATTTACTCATTTCTGTATACCCTAGGTTACTAGCTTACTATTAATAGGATCTTTTGACATTGTATCTGTACCTCATGACACTTTACACGTTTCTTTGTGTACCTTCCATGCATGAGTCTCTAAACCCCATGGTTGGGGGTGAGGAGCTCTGCTGTGTCTTGATGGATTAATGCAATTACTACTGTTTTTCATTCAATCATGCTTGCTTCCATTCTAAGATATTACTTGTTCTTAAACCGGATGAATGTGATGATCCGTGACACGCATCATCATTCTCAACTATGAACATGTGCCTGACAACCACCTCTGTTCTACCCTAGATTAAGTAGATATCTCTTGGATTCTTTAATCAGAATCTTCGTGGTATAAGCTAGAACTGATGGCGGCATTCAAGAGAATCCGGAAGGTCTAAACCTTGTCTGTGGTATTCTGAGTAGGATTCAATGATTGGATGACTGTGACGAGCTTCAATCTCCTGAGGGCGGGGCGTTAGTGACAGACGCAAAAGAATCACTGGATTCTATTCCGGCCTGATTGAGAACCGACAGATGGATAACCGTGCCGTGACAGGGTGCGTTGAACATTTCCACTGAGAGGATGGGAGGTAGCCACTGACAACGGTGAAACCCTTGCATATAGCTTGCCATGGAAGGAGCCTTGCGTGCTTGAAGAAGAAGACAGTAGGAAAGCAGAGACTCAGAAGATGGAGCATCTCCAAAACCTCAACCTGTTCCCCATTACTGCAAAACAAGTACTTATTTCATGTTCTTCTACTTTTCACAATCAATCTTGATAATTATTGATATCCTGACTAAGATTTACAAGATAACCATAGCTTGCTTCAAGCCGACAATCTCCGGGGGATCGACCCTTACTCGCGTAAGGTATTACTTGGACGACCCAGTGCACTTGCTGGTTAGTTGTGCGGGGTTGCAAAAGTGTGATTGCAATTTCGTGCACCAGATCTCATGTCGGATCTCCGGATACTCATTCTTTTTGAGCTTGAAAGGGACCTCGGGGATCACCTTCTTCTTTGCCACAACATCATAGAAGTGGTCTTGATGGCTCTTGGAGATGGATCTTTCCATCTCCCATGACTCGGAGGTGGAAGCTTTTGTCTTTCCTTTTCCTTTTCTAGAGGATTCTCCGGCCTTAGGTGCCATTGATGGTAGTGGAAAACAAAAAAGATTGTGCTTTGACCACACGAAACTTAAAATATTGCTCGTCCTCGAGCAATAGAAGAAGAGAAGAAGAAGAAGAAGAAAATATGGAGGAGAGGGAGAGATGTAGGTTCGGCCATGGTAAAGAAGAGGGGGTTGTGTTGTGTGAAAATGAAGTAGAATGGAAGGGTATATATAGGGAGAGGGGGGAGTGAATGTTCGCCCATTTAGGGTGGGAATGGGTGGGAAAATGGTTTTGAATTTTTGGAGGTAGGTGGGGTTTATGGGGAAGAGTGGATGGATGTGAGTGGTGAAGGAGGTGATTGGGAAGAGGGATTGAGGTGATTGGTGAAGAGTGTTAGGAAGTGTGACATGGGGAATACAAATCACAAAAATAGGATTAGGAGGTAAGGTGGGAATATAGTAGGTGGGGATCCTGTGGGGTCCACAGATCCTGAGGTGATCCTGTGGGGTCCACAGATCCTGAGGTGTCAAGGAATTCCATCCCTGCACCAAAGAGGCATGTAAAATGCCTTTGCACACCATTCTGGCGTTTAAACGCCCATTGGTGCACGTTCTGGGCGTTCAACGCCCATGTAAAGCATGTTTCTGGCGTTGAACGCCAGTTTCATGCTTGTTACTGGCGTTCAGCGCCAGCTTTTCTTCTCTAGGAACATTCCTGGCGTTCAGCGCCAGAATGTTGCTTGTTTCTGGCGTTCAGCGCCAGAATGATGCTCTGTTCTGGCGTTGAACGCCGGCCAGATGCATCTTACTGGCGTTGAACGCCAGCCTGTGCGTCCTCCAGGGTGTGAATTTTTTCTTCTGCTGTTTTTGATTCTGTTTTTAATTTTTATGATTTTTTTTGTGACTCCTCATGATCATGTACCTAATAAAACATAAAATAACAATAAAATAAAAATTAGATAAATAAAATTGGGTTGCCTCCCAACAAGCGCTTCTTTACTGTCAATAGCTTGACAGTGGCTCTCATGGAGCCACAAAGGTGATCAGGTCAATGTTGTATAGTCCCAACACCAAACTTAGAGTTTGGATATGGGATCTTAACACCAAACTTAGAGTTTGGTTGTGGCCTCACAACACCAAACTTAGAGTTTGATTGTGGGGGCTTCTCTTGACTCTGAACTGAGAGAAGCTCTTCATGCTTACTCTCTTTTGTCACAGAGGGATGGCCATGTGCCTTAAACACAAGGTAGTCCCCATTCAATTGAAGGACTAATTTACCTCTGTTGACATCTATCACAGCTTCTGCTGTGGCTAGGAAAGGTCTTCCAAGGATGATGCATTCATCCTCCTCCTTCCCAGTGTCTAAGATTATGAAATCAGCAGGGATGTAAAGGCCTTCAACCTTTACTAATACGTCCTCCACTATTCCATAAGCTTGTCTCAATGACTTGTCTGCCAATTGTAATGAGAACAAGGCAGGTTGTACCTCAATAATCCCCAGCTTCTCCATTACAGAGAGTGGCATAAGATTTATCCCTGACCCTAGATCACATAGAGCCTTTTCAAAGGTCATGGTGCCTATGGTACAAGGTATTAAGAACTTGCCAGGATCTTGTTTCTTTTGAGGTAGAGTTTTCTGAATCCAAGAATCTAGTTCACTAATGAGCAAGGGAGGTTCACTTTCCCAAGTCTCATTACCAAACAACTTGGCATTCAGCTTCATGATAGCTCCTAAATATTGAGCAACTTGCTCTCCAGTCATATCTTCATCCTCTTCAGAGGAAGAATAGTCTTCAGAGCTCATGAATGGCAGAAGGAGATTTAATGGAATCTCTATGGTCTCTATATGAGCCCCAGATTCCTTTGGATCCTTAATAGGAAACTCCTTCTTGCTTGAAGGACGTCCCAAGAGGTCTTCCTCACTAGGATTTTCGTCCTCCTCCTCCCTTGTGCATTCGGCCACATTGATCACATCAATGGCCTTGCACTCTCCTTTTGGATTCTCTTCTGTATTGCTTGGGAGAATACTGGGAGGAGTTTCAATGACTTTCTTACTCAGCTGGCCCACTTGTGCCTCCAGATTTCTGATGGAGGATCTTGTTTCATTCATGAAATTGAAAGTGGCTTTTGACAGATCAGACATTATATTGGCTAAATTAGAAGTGTTTTGTTCAGAATTCTCTGTCTGTTGCTGAGAAGATGATGGATATGGCTTGCTATTGCTCAGCCTATTGCGTCCACCATTGTTAAAGCCTTGTTGAGGCTTTTGTTGATCCTTCCATGAGAAATTTGGATGATTTCTCCATGATGAGTTATAGGTGTTTCCATAAGGTTCACCCATGTAATTAACCTCTACCATGGCAGGGTTCTCAGGATCATAAGCTTCTTCAGAAGCTGCCTCTTTAGTACTGTTGGATGCATGTTGCCATCCATTCAGACTTTGAGAGATCATGTTGACTTGTTGAGTCAACACTTTGTTCTGAGCCAACATGGCATTCAGAGCATCAATTTCAAGAACTCCTTTCTTCTGAGGTATCCCATTATTCACGGAACTCCTCTCAGAAGTGTACATGAATTGGTTGTTTGCAACCATGTCAATGAGTTCTTGAGCCTCTTCAGGCATTTTCTTTAGGTGAATAGATCCACCTGCAGAATGGTCCAATGACATTTTCGAAAATTCAGATAGACCATAATAGAATATATCTAATATGGTCCATTCTGAAAACATGTCAGATGGACATCTTTTGGTCAGCTGCTTGTATCTTTCCCAAGCTTCATAGAGGGATTCACCATCTTTTTGTTTGAAGGTTTGAACATCCACTCTTAGCTTGCTCAGCTTTTGAGGAGGAAAGAATTTATCCAAGAAGGCTGTGACCAGCTTATCCCATGAGTCCAGGCTATCCTTGGGTTGTGAATCCAACCATATTCTAGCTCTGTCTCTTACAGCAAAAGGGAAAAGCATGAGTCTATAGACTTCAGGATCAACTCCATTCGTCTTTACAGTCTCACAGATCTGCAAGAACTTAGTTAGAAACTGATAAGGATCTTCAGATGGAAGTCCATAAAACTTGCAGTTTCGTTGCATTAAGGCAACTAGCTGAGGTTTCAGCTCAAAGTTATTAGCTCCAATGGCAGGAATGGAGATGCTTCTTCCATCAAACTTGGACGTTGGCTTTGTGAAGTCACCAAGCATTCTCCTTGCATTATTATTATTTTCGGCTGTTATCTCCTTCTCTTGTTCTAATATTTCTGAAAGGTTACCTTTAGATTGTTGTAACTTAGCTTCTCTTAATTTTCTCTTCAGAGTCCTTTCAGGTTCTGGATCAATTTCAACAAGAGTGCCTTTATCCTTGTTCCTGCTCATATGAAAGAGAAGAGAACAAGAAAAGAAAGAGGAATCCTCTATGTCACAGTATAGAGATTCCTTTATGTTAGTAGAAAAAGAAAGGGGAGAAGAAAGTAGAAGGGGGGATTCGGATATTAGGTGGAGAGGGGTGAAGAGAAGTGTTAGTAATTAAATAAATAAATAGAATAAGAAAAGAGAGGGAGAATTTCGAAAATAATTTTGAAAAAGGGGTTAGTAATTTTCAAAAATTAAAGATAAGATAAGATTAAAATTAAAATTTAAAACAAAAAGAATTTTTGAAAAAGAGATGAGATATTTTCGAAAATTAGAGAGGGAAAAGTAGTTAGGTGGTTTTGAAAAAGATAAGAAACAAACAAAAAGTCAAAGAGTTAGTTGAAAAAGAAATTAAAATCAAATTTGAAAAAGATAAGAAGATAAGAAGTTAGATAAGATATTTTGAAATCAAATTTTGAAAAAGATAAAATTTTTGAAAAAGATAAGATAAAAGATAAAAGATTTGTTGAAAAAGATTTAATTTTTGAAATTACTTAACTAACAAGAAACTAAGAGATAAGATTCTAGAACTTAAAGATTGAACCTTTCTTAACAAGAAAGTAACAAACTTCAAATTTTTGAACCAATCACATTAATTGTTAGCTAATTTTCGAAAATTAGATGTAAAGATAAGAAAAAGATTTTGAAAATATTTTGAAAAAGATTTTTGAAATTTTCGAAAAATGGAAGAAAATGAAAAAGATATGATTTTTGAAAAAGATTTTGAAAAGATAAGATTTTTAAAATTGAAAATTTGACTTGACTTGTAAGAAACAACTAATTTAAAAATTTTTGACTAAGTCAACTCAAATTTTCAAAAATTAGGAGAAAAATAAGAAAAAGATATATATATTTTTTATTTTTGAAATTTTTATTGATGAGAGAGAAAAACAACAAAAATACTCAATGCATGAAATTTTTAGATCAAAACAATGAATGCATGCAAGAATGCTATGAATGTCAAGATGAACACCAAGAACACCTTGAAGATCATGATGAACATCAAGAACATAATTTTGAAAAATTTTTGATGCAAAGAAAACATGCAAGACACCAAACTTAGAAATCTTTAATGCATGGAAAATATGAATGCAAAAGTGCACATGAAAAACAACAAACAACACAAAATAAGAAATCATCAAGATCAAACAAGAAGACTTATCAAGAACAACTTGAAGATCATGAAGAATACTATGAATGTATGAAATTTTCGAAAAAATGCAAGAAAATTTTTTTTAAAGCATGCAATTGACACCAAACTTAAAAATTGACTCAAGACTCAAACAAGAACACAAAATATTTTTGATTTTTATGATTTTATGATTTTTTTGGATTTTTATTATTTTTTTTCGAAAATAAAGTTAGAAAAAACGAAAAAGAAAAGAAAATTTTTGAAAAAGATTTTTGAAAAGAAAATTACCTAATCTGAGCAACAAGATGAACCGTCAGTTGTCCATACTCGAACAATCCCCGGCAACGGCGCCAAAAACTTGGTGGACGAAATTGTGATTGCCCTCTTTGTATTTGCATGAGATTTATTTAATGGCTCTTTGGCATATGTGATCACAACTACGTTCAACTTAACCAGCAAGTGTACTGGGTCATCCAAGTAATACCTTACGTGAGTAAGGGTCGATCCCACAGAGATTGTTGGTATGAAGCAAGCTATGGTCACCTTGTAAATCTCAGTTAGGCAGATTAAATAGTTTATGATGAGTTCGAAAATTAATTAATAAATAGAAAATAAAAGGGATAGAAATACTTATGTAAATCAATAGTGGGAATTTCAGATAAGTGTATGGAGATGCTGTGCTCCTCTTGAATCTCTACTTTCTTATTACATTCATCCAATCCTTCCTACCCTTTTCCATGGCAAGCTGTATGTAGGGCATCACCGTTGTCAATGGCTACATCCCATCCTCTCAGTGAAAACGTTCCTATGCTCTGTCACAGCACGGCTAATCATCTGTCGGTTCTCAATCAGGTTGGAATAGAATCCCTTGATTCTTTTGTGCTTGTCATCACGCCCAACCTTCAGGAGTTTGAAGCTCGTCACAATCATTCAATCCCAGAATCCTACTCGGAATACCATAGACAAGGTTTAGACTTTCCGGATCCTCATGAATGCCGCCATCTATCTAGCTTATACCACGAAGATTCTGTTGGGGAATCTAAGAGATATGCGCCCGGCCTAGAGTAGAACAGAAGTGGTTGTCAGTCACGCGCGTTCATAGGTGAGAATGATGATGAGTGTCACAGATCATCACATTCATCAAAGTTAAGTATAACGTATATCTTGGAATAAGGATAGAAGAGAATTGAATAGAAAGTAATAATAATTGTATTGAAACCTGAGGTACAGCAAAGCTCCACACCCTTAATCTATGGTGTGCAGAAACTCCACTGTTGAAAATACATAAGTAAAAGGTTCAGGCATAGTTGAATGGCCAGCCCTCTGAGTGATCAAAAGACCTAATGATCAAAAGATGATTAATACACTAGTAAAAAGTCTTATTTATACTAAACTAGCTACTAAGGTTTACATGAGTAAGTAATTGATGCATAAATCCACTTCCGGGGCCCACTTGGTGTATGTTTGGGCTGAGCTTGATCTATCCACGAGCTGAGGCTTTTCTTGGAGTTGAACGCCAAGTTATAACGTGTTTTGGGCGTTCAACTCCGGATCATGACGTGTTTCTGGCGTTTAACTCCAGACAGCAGCATGTGCTTGGCGTTCAACGCCAAGTTACATCGTCAATTTCCAAATAAAGTATGGACTATTATATATTTCTGGAAAGCTATGGATGTCTACTTTCCAACGCCATTGAGAGCGCGCCATTTGGAGTTTTGTAGCTCTATAAAATCCATTTTGAGTGCAGCGAGGTCAGATTCCAACAGCATCAGCAGTCCTTTTGTCAGCCTTTTTCAGAGTTTTGCTCAAGTCCCTCAATTTCAGCCAAAGATTACCTGAAATCACAGAAAAACACACAAACTCATAGTAAAGTCCAGAAATGTGAATTTAACATAAAAACTAATGAAAACATCCCTAAAAGTAGCTTAAACTTACTAAAAACTACCTAAAAACAATGCCAAAAAGCGTATAAATTATTGATGTGCGAAAAACGATTCGACACAATACTCACCGGCAAGTGTACCGGGTCGCATCAAGTAATAATAACTCACATGAGTGAGGTCGATCCCACAGGGATTGAAGGATTGAGCAATTTTAGTTTAGTGGTTGAATTAGTCAAGGAAACAAGTGTTGATTGTGTGAATTTGTGTTGACAGAATTTAAATTGCAGAAAATGTAAAGGGGAATGGGTGATTTGTAGAAATTAAAGAGAACTGAAAGTAAAAGAGCTGAATCTTAAAGTGCAAGTAATGTAAATTGCAGAAACTTAAATTGCAAGGAATGTAAATGACTTGAAAATTAAAAGGGGAATGGGATTGGATCTGCAGGAATCACACAAGGAAATTAAAATGGAAACTAGTAGATCTCAGAACCCAAGAGACTAGATAACCAATTCTAGATCTCAATGCCTTCCTAGATCAAAACCACAATTCAGTTTCAAGCAAAATTAAAATCAAACAGTGGAATAAAGAGATTCAAATATCAATTTCTCAATTATGCAGTAGCTCAAAACAGAGAGAGATCTCAAGGTGAGATTGAGACAGAACTTCCTCAATTCTCAACACCCAAGACTCAAGTGAAGATTTGCAGAAAAGAAAACAAGAAATCCCAGAGGAAGAGAATTCAATTCTCCTCCCAGAAACTCTCTCAATTATCAAGTACTCTCTCTCAAAAGTTCCTTAGCAAAAATCACAAATCAAAAAGCTCCTAAAACTTTAAATCCTAAGCTATTTATACACTTTCTTCTATTGATCTTCAAGCCTTGAATTGGGCCTTGGCCTTGATGGAATTGGGTTGCTAGTTGCCTCCGTTGATTGCTCTAAGTGTTGGGAAGAAAACCACTTGTGAACCGGCCATGCAAGTTTCACGTTTGAGCCAACGTTTGAGGGCAAACGTTGACTCAAACGTTGCTGAGTGAAAGATGAAGCAGAGGCCGTTGCTGTCATCCACGTTTGGCTCAATGTTTGAGGTCAAACGTGAGCTCAAACGTGGATCCCCTATGCATTCTTTTTGGCCAACGTTTGGCCCAACGTTTGAGGTCAAACGTTGGCGCAAACGTGGCTCAATTAACTCATCAATCAGGGGTGCTCTTCCATGCTCTTATTTGCCAAAATGTCGCCAACGTTTGACCCAACGTTTGAGGTCAAACGTTGGCTCAAACGTTGGTTTTGCCCAGGAGCCCATTCTTCCTTCTTGGCGCCAACGTTTGCCTCAACGTTTGAGGTCAAACGTTGGCGCAAACCTCATCCTCCCAGGGGCTTCAATTTTCCTCCTTGTGGTGCTAACGTTTGCCTCAACGTTTGAGGTCAAACGTTGGCTCCAACGTTGCCTCCATGAGCCTCTTTCTTCGGCCAACGTTTGCCTCAAAGTTTGAGGTCAAACGTTGGCTCCAACGTTGGCATCCAGGGTCTCTTTCTTCAGCCAACGTTGCCTCCCAGGGGCTTCTTTTTGAGCCTCTTGCACCCTCCTTCCAAGCCTTGTTTCACCTATCATCAATCAATCAAAATCATCAAAGCTATGCTTCAAATCATGAGAATATTTCCATTCTAAAATGTATGACAATTATAACACAATATCTCATGAAAAGGCATCATTTTATACATGATTGATTGAGTCAAAGATAACATGAATTTCAACCCTATTGGCTTACTTATGGCTTAAGAAAGTGCATAAAACTAATTAAAAACAAAGAAAAATACTAGTAAAACTAGGCTAAGATGACTTGTCATCAATTATCCGCTCATCAATTATATGCATACTTTTGTTCCTTCACTTCTGTTCAATGAAATGAAAATGGACAGGATTTGAATTACTCTTAAGTCTGTAACAGAGGACAAAATATAACCAAAAAGCTGACAAAGCTCAATTCAATAAAGTCATAATTCATATTGGTAATGTTTCATTCAAAAAAGGCATTATAGAGCCAAAACAGCAAGTATATCAAAGTTGTTAACATATTGACCTGATAAAATTCAAATACTAAAATAGTAGGACAATGTTTAAGAAAGCATACATGGTAAACAACTTCAGCAAAATAGATACACAAAAACAACATGTGTCCCTAAACATAATCATTCTAATCTTTATTTTTTGTGTCTGGGTGCCTTGAATCCAGGGTTGGGCACAAACTTCATGAAGTTTTTAAGCCTTGTAGCAGTCCCCTGTGTTGCACCTTGCATAGGGTTAGGTGGGGGATTCCTTGCTGTATGACTGCTTCCTGGTGGGGTAGCAGCAGGTGGGGTGGTTGCTGGTGGATTGCTACTCCCTGAAGCTGTTTTTTCATGATGCTTGGCAAACTTTCTTTTTAGAGGGAGCTTTGGCGGCCTAACCGGTGAGGGTAAAACCTATCAGCGAATACATGTGAGATAGTTAGTAAACTAGTTAAGGATGTGAATATAATAAATTAAAAGTCATGTAAGTTTGTGAACTTGTTGAGAGTCATCAGTTGCTTCCAAGGGTGGTTCACTTTGGTCAAGATTGATTTCAGTTGGGGCTTGTGGGACAGGGGCAGCAGAGTTAGCCTGACCTTCACCACCATTAGCAGCAGTGGGTTGTGGAGCGGCAGCCTCTGCAGCAGCAGCCTCTGCAACTGCAGTAGCCTCTTCACCAGCAGCTCTCTTTGGACAGTTCATTTTGGTGTGTCCTGCTTCGCCACAACAATGACATCGACCTTTTTATAAATTCTTTTCATCTTGGTCTTTAACTTCTTACTCCCACTTGGCTCCTCATCTGCATCTTTTCTTCTTTTTTTCTTAAGTTGTCCTGGCTTGTTTCTAAATTTTGGAGCCTGTGGTTTGTTATATGGTGACTTTTCCCATAGTGCTTGACTTAGAATTGGATTGATATAGAAGGCATATGTGTTATTATATGCTTCCATGGTCAACCACCTATGAAAAAACTCCTCTAGTCTCTTACCAACCCTTGCCAGTGCAGCACACGCATGTACACATGGCATCCCTAAACAGCATTCACACAACAACGAAGACCACAACAGTAAGCCTACAACATAGGCTGATAATGATAATAAGACTAAAACAATGAATGTAAAAAATATTACCACTCATTTGCCAGAAACCACATGTGCAGAGCCTCTTTCCCAAAACCACAACCATGTTGGTCTGTCAGCCATGAACTTCGAACTACTCATAATCTGCGTCACCAGACCACATCGGGACCCAACTTTTTTATTCCTTCTGTATTTTTTCTAACCTGCTACGCTGTATAGGAGGTAAAACTCTAGTGTTCGAATTTAGCTTCACATTGTTCCTAGCTATCGACCTCATTGCATACATTCTGATTTCTTCCAAGAGTGTGATAATAGGCTTAGCTCTAGCATCTTTGATCCTGGAGTTGAAGACTTTACAGGCATTATTGCAGATATTGTCTATCTTAGGTGCATTACTGAAGAATGCCCGGCTCCAAGAGTCTCTAGGCCACTTATTCAAATACTCCCAGTCTTCCTTATTAACCCTTTCAATCTTTTTGAAGATTTCAAGGAAGCCATCTTGGCTAATACACCTTGCACAATCCCATAGTAGCCCTCTAAGTTGGAGATCCTTTTATTGCTTATTGAAGTTCTTCCATAGATGCCAAACACAGAATCTGTGATGGACATCTGGAAAAACCTCCTTAACTACATTTATAAGGCCCTGTTTCAGGTTAAAAAAGGGTGTCAGATGCTTGTTTTCGAGCACCAAGTTAGTCCCTACACTTGTATAAGTGACATCAAACTAGTCCCTAAACTTGTGTAAGTGACAACAAACTAGTCCCTACACTTACGTAAGTGACATCAGACTAATCTCTCTAACATACAAACAGAATAAAACATTATGCAACATGTTATCAATACAAATAGAATAGAATGCAGCATGTTATCAGCCTAGGAATAATTCACCATGTATACACAGCAGCCCAATTTATAAACAACATGTTGAAGCACACCCAATAGCTAATAGCTAATAAGTAACAACAGATTCACACTTAATAAGTAAAAATAGATTAACATATAAGTAACAACTAAGTCTTGATGAATTAATTCCAGATTAACATATAAGTAAAAATAGATTAACATAATAAGTAACAACAGATTCACACTTAATAAGTAAAAAATATTGCATACCTTCTGCATATCTGAGATAAAACACAGCTTGTTCTTCTTATAATCCCCCAAGTCTTGATGAAGTAATTCCAAGAACCATCTCCAGTTTTCAATGTTCTCAACAAGGACAATTGTATAGGCAATCACATATATATGGTTTTTTGTATCTTGGCTAATAGCAGATAGGATCTGACCACCATGCCGGGTCTTCAGAAAAGCTCCATCCAAGCCTATGAGAGGTTTGCAACCAGCCAGAAATCCTTTTTTACATCCCTCCAAACAAACATACATCTTCTCAAATATTGGATCGTCATCAGGGTTGGGCTGAGGTATAACACCAACTGTGACAGTGGAGCCTGGATTGCTCTTCAGCAGTGTCAGCCCATAATCCCTCACCATGACATATTGGGCAGCTGCATCACCGTACACAATAGATCTAGCATCTCCTAAGGCTTTGGTCAGTAAAGACTTGTTTAGATCTAAATCACATTTAGTCTTAAAATATTGTGCAGCCTTGAAGTGTCTCAGATTTGGATATTTTCTTAGCTTCTTCACCAATTTGCAGGCAAGCCACTTCCTATTAACTAGTCTATTTTTGGTCTCTCTTGCACAGGTGTAGTCATCCATAAACGTCTTGATCTGCCAGCAATTATTCTCATTATTATTAGAAGCATACACAAGCCAGCCACAGCTCTCATCCTTACACACAGCTCTCATCCTCATGTTATCGTTCTTCTTAAACCAAATCCTTCTACCCTCTTGTATGCAATATTCACGCACAGCCTCTTTGAACTCCATTTTGTAGTGAATGTCATTCCAACCTCTAACCTAAGCTCTCCAAACCTCCCTCCTTCTCTAAATGCAGGGAATACGTCATCTGAATCAACTTCCTCCAACTCGTCCTCAGAGTTTAGAAGAGTCTTTATTTCTTCCGAGTGCTATGAGTCTCCACCATCAGAATCATTATAAGCATCATCCTGCACATCATGATAAGGAGCAACTGATGATCCAAACTTAGAATCGGTCCAAAAATGATTTCATCATCATCAGAATCTGAGTATGCACAAACAGGACCATCATCTTCAACCATAACAGCCTTCTTTCCTTTTGTAAGTTTCTTGGCTGTCCTACTACTTAGTTTCACATTAGTCTTTGCTGCTGATCTATCCAGAAGTAACTCTTCTTCACTGGACACCTCATCAGCACCAGGCCTATATGGTTCATCCTTTATACTATCATCACTATCATGGCTGTCTGAGGATTCTTCTGAACTAGACAAAGCAACATAGGCTGTTTTGGCCTGTTTTCCGTTACGAATTATTCTTGCAATATTTCCAGTAGCAGCAGCTCTTGTCAATGGCCTCCTTCCATATGCTGCTGCTATTTTTACGTTCTTACGGCTTCTCTTTGGTTTAGCCTTCTTGGTTTCTTTTCCTTTGGACCATGGTTTAGGAATTGCAGTGGGTTAGGCCATTTTTTGTGGGATTTTGGGCTTGGTTTTACTGGGTTGGGCCATTGTTTTTGGTGGTGGATTGGGCTTAGGTCTAAGACTTGCAGTGGGTTGAGGGGAAAATTTTTCTGGTATATTTCGGTTTTCAGCAGAAACTGAAGCAGCTGGCTCCTTTGATTTTGATATATCAACTGGCTTTTTTGGCTCAGAAGTTGGAGTGCATGGTATGTGGTGGGAATTGGTGTTGTTGTTGTGGGAATTGGTTCTGTTGTGGTGGGAATTAGGTTGGTGGTGGGTTTTGGGGTGGGAAAAATAGTTGGTATCAGCATCAGCTCCTTGCCTTTAGATGTCACTGGTTCTGCTTCCTTAATATACACAGGTTCAGATACTTCATGTTCGTAGTACACATGAATAACCCCCTTGCTCTACTGAGCCAAGTAACACATCTCCATGAGCTCCTTATCATCTGCTATTGCTCTTAAATCAGTTTGCCAAGGCCGATTAGGCACCAGCCACCAAGTTTGGCTAACCTTGTCATACCCAATTTTCTTGTGATAGTCTCAAACAAAAAATATATCCAGTGTGTCTGTATCAATGTCCAGCAACTCAGAAATCTCTCCACCATTGTAAGACATACTTCCATCATCCTCTGTGATAAACGACCCTCCATGGTGAAATATAATGGTAATCAACGGATCACCCATCTGCCAATTTTAAAAAAATTCATTGATCACTGATGCACCACTATTTCGTGGCACATCTTCTGCTTAATTGAGTGGATTTTATCCACTAATCTCACACTTATTCATTGAATTCGCATGTTTTACATTTTCCTTCCTGATTTTGTGCTATGATTGAAAACATGTTTCTTTGGTCTTAATTTAACTAATTTTAATCCTCTCTCATTACCATTCAATGGCTTGATATGTGTGTTAAGTATTTTCAGAGATTACAGGGCAAGAATGGCGTAGAGGATGGAAAGGAAGCATGCAAAAGTGTAAGAAATACAGGAAGCTGTAGGAACTGCAAAGTTGTCAACCCTGACCTCTTCGCACTCAATCAATCATAACTTGAGCTACAAAGGTCCAAATGAGACTGTTTTAGTTGCGTTGGAAAGCTAACGTCCGAGGCTTCGCAATAATATGTAATTTGCCATAGTTGACCTGGCATTTAATGGCGTGCACGCAAAAAGCACGTGTACGCGTGGATAGTGCGTAGACAAGCGACGTGTACGCACGCATGCCGCGTACGTGCACATGAGCCACGTGCTGTATGTATCAAAAAACACGGATTAGAGG
Organism: Arachis hypogaea; assembly: GCF_003086295.3. Lineage (NCBI taxonomy): Eukaryota > Viridiplantae > Streptophyta > Magnoliopsida > Fabales > Fabaceae > Arachis > Arachis hypogaea. Next base: position 68,347,135 of record NC_092037.1, read on the forward strand.
TTGCAGAGTGGGGAATCATTCATTCATCAACAACTTTCATTCACATAATTTTAGGTTTTAGATGTAGTTTTCTAGAGAGAGAGGCTCTCTCCTCTATCTAGATTTTAGGATTTAGAATTTCTCTTAGTTTTAGGTTTATTTTTTTCCAATTCCAGATTCAATGTTCCTTTACTTTAGTTTCTCTTCTACTTTTGATTATTCTATTACTTTAGTTTACCTTCTTATCTTGTCAATTTATTAACGCAAAGAGTATTTTTCTATTTAATTTCTTTATTTACTGATTATTTTGAATTAAGTTCAATTACCATGTCAATGGAGTGGGCTCCAACTTGGCTTTGAATTTGATTAATATTTGGAGACCCTTGAGTTGGAAGACTCAAGAGTTAAATTGTAATTGGGTTTATTGTTGGATGGCTCTTTAGTCACTAACGCTAATCCTTCCCAAGGAAGAGGATTAGGACTTGTGAATAGAAGTTGGCTCTCAACTTATTTGACTTCCCTTCATTCGTTGGGGGTCAACTAAGTAAAAACAACAACCTATTACTATTAATCTTGGGAAATCCAACAAGGACAGAACTTCTGATTAATCTTCTTCTTTCCAAGAGCTTTTCTAGTCATTTATTTTTTATTACATTACTATTCTTGCTTCTTATCTTAAAAACCCAAAAAATATACTTTTCCATAAGCAATTATAAGCACACTTCCCTGCAATTCCTTTGAGAGACGACCCGATGTTTAAATACTTCTGTTATCAATTTTATCAGAGGTTTGTTACTTGTGACAACCAAAACTTTTGCAAGAAAGGATTCTTTGTTGGTTTAGAAGCTATACTTTCAATGAGAATTTATTTGTGAAATTTTAAACCACGCAAAAATCCCTTCATCAATCACACCCATTGTTTAAAATAAGACATCACTGCTAGTAATAGATTGGAAATGTGAAAGGATAGAATAATCAATTATTGTCCACTAACAAGAAAGGAATAAACATTATTGATGTCACATCAAGAAATCAGATTCAACTGTGCTGAGAAAGTATGAAATCAAGAACATTATTTTGATGTAATTAAGGATAGTAGTTCTCTAGACACTAACTTCAATCTTGATGGATCAAACCATTAAAATTTACATACCCTATCCAACAACTAATCCACTAGTCCAAACAAAATTCATCAAATAACTTGACTATTCCAATAGCTACGTTAACTTGATTAGCAATCACAAAACTTACTTTATAATTAAAGTTAACACAAAAAATCTAAATGTACTTTTATTGTACCATATGTATGCAAGAATCCATTATCATCACACATTCAATATAGCTAAACAGCATTACATATTACATTCAATTTAACTAAACCAACCCAATATAAAGAAAATGAGTTAGGTAAATCAGTCAAATTCAGAATCCATTATCATCACACATTAAGTTCGTCTAACAATATTAACATGGATATCCCGAATGAGGTACAAACCAATGGTGAGATACAAAAAATTTCAACTCTCAAAAGATCTTTAGTTCTAGTGTGATCATGCAAACTCTGTTTAAAAAATTTATTGATTAGAGTCATTGTCCTAAAACACATTAACAATTTGGAAACTCCACAACTAAGTGCAGTAAACCCTAACACATAATGAACAAGTTTTCATATAATCAAAACACCAGAAACACTCCCAGTCTATGATTTTCCTGGCCAAACCACTACCAAAGCCAGTTCTGATCAAACCCTAGCACAGAGCACAAAACAGACGCGTTCATACCCACCGATTACAATAAAAAATGGCCTGAACTTTTGTGAATATTACATTAACAACAATATCAAAAAATAGAGGAACCACATTTTATTTTTCATTTTTGGCTTACCTCTTTCAGAGAAACTAGCCTTCCCAACTTTGTGTATGAAGGAGATGACAACAGCGATGCTCCAGAGCCTACGTCTTCCACTGAAATTGGTGCGGTTAATGCAATCGCACAGGCACCATTGGTGACTGTATCGGAGAAGAATAAACCTCACTATGTGTTGTGTTTGTTTCATGTTTTGAGAGGAGGGAGACAATACGTTATTGAAACGTTGAGGGAGGGATGTATTCAGTGTGAAACGACATCGTTTCATGTCATTTTGGCGCCACAGCCAAAACGGCATCGTTTCTGTAATACCCACGTGTCACGAAATTTGCCAAATCAGCTTTCCGGTTGTGCCAGTTGTTCAGAAATTGCCGGAAGGACAACTTTGAGTCCCTGAGTGCAAGTTTGGGGATGAATTTGGAAAACTTTTAACATTAGGGACTACTATGAGGCTCGAGTGCAACTTCACGGACTACATTGAGACTTAACTCGTTTTTTTCCTTTCCATTTCTCTCAGTTTTGTATTTACATTTTACAAGAAAAAAACACAGACTGTCATAGATAACTAATTTGTCTCAAACTATCTCTAAACAAAGATTCATCAATGATCTTTCATCACCCTGCAGCAAGTTAATAACAATGTCATTGTGTAGTCTTCGACAAATAGAACAAACTTCGAAATTAATGTTAAGTTATTGAACCTTTTAAATGTGCTTGTGCTTCTGGTTTTCTTCTTATCCGACTTTGTTGATGAAGCTTCCTTCTCTCTTGTAGCTGCTTCTCTCTTCATTTTCTTCAACTCTACTTCCATGGCTTTTGTCAGTGCATCAACTTTCTTTGCAAGAATCTGAAAAAAAAAATATCTTAAAACTTTAGTTCAATTTCAGAAGGATGTTTATGTGACAAGGTATTAATTAATGGCAATCACCATTATCTTAATATCTTTATTTTTGGCTTGAAAATTACTGTCTTAAATTAAAAAGACTTTCTCAGATTCATGAATTCTTTTTGAAACTTATCATACAGAAAACCTGAGACCATATCTTTACTGCCAAAATCATTTGGTATCTTGCTTTTGGAATCTTCACACACCACAATATTTTTTCCCTTTTCTGCTACTTTGTTTTCATTACTAAACCAGATCAACTTCATGTCAGTGTTCACATGTGTCTCATTCTCCTTTTCACCACCATCAACAGCTTTGCTTCGCAATTCCCATATCGCTTTCTTCAAAGCATTTTCAACAGCATAATGTCACTTTCTTGCAGGGCTCCCCTATTTTAACATCAAAGCAGCATTGTCTTTGATCATGTTTTTCGTATTTGGCTACTAAAACAAATAGCTTACAACAATAGATCCCATATGTTGTGATGTGGATCTCTTTCTCAGTCCACTACTGGTAGTTAGACAACCTAAAATGCTAGACTTTACTTCTTTAGGAGAATTAGAAAACGCATTCGAATTGGTTGCGTTATATGAGAATTGCTTTAAGCCCTCTTCACAGCAGGTATTGCTTCTTCTGTTCTCTAGGTTTACTATTGTTTCCTCTAGATCGGCCATCATGTGCTCCATTTCTTTCTTCCTCAAATGCTCTTCAACATCATTTGGCTGATTGTCACCCAATGCCCTTGTTGGCTCCACGCATCCAAGTCTTACAATGTGGTCATCAACCCACACAAAGAATTTGCAATGTGTTTGTTTTACCTAAATCGATTCGAACACAATGAAAATGTGTTGTTACCAAACAATCAACTTAATACGTATACATGAAGAATTGCGAGCTTACCTTTAATAATGGTCATCCAAAAAATAGCCTATGCGGGTTGGTGTTTGTCTTCGACATGAAAAATATGGCATATTTTCTGCAGAAGCATTTTGGGGCCACACCATCTTTCACATTCCCAGATTGCAGCGAACATGAGGTTGCATATCCAACTTTGAGTTCGTGTCGTCCGCCGTCTCCACCTCTACTTTGTCTCGTGCTTGAAGAACATGCATCACTGGCCATCAATCAAATTAACACCATCAAGAACAACTATAGTCAACTACTACATTCGAAATTGAAATAGTCATCTTCCAAGAAACAGTGATTACATAAAGTGAGTAACAAAATAAATAGCACAAAATTGAAAGTGAAATCCGTAAAAATACCCAACTAGTGATGGGTCCAAGGAAACCCTAACAGGAAAATCGTCAACAAAGATTGTGGTTGTCTGCTGGAATAGCCAATGATGTCTGACGGAGTCCAATCCTTTGAGCTGCCTCAACTACAATCTATGGCTCGTCGGAAAAACATAACCAAGTGGGTGAGTCATCAAAAAAGACCACCACATGAGCTAGAAGAAGTAGCAGTAGGTCTGACAAGATTGTTTGGAGAGGGTTTGGCAGTGGCTCGACAGATCCTGGCCAGGGTGGATACATTAGGGTCTTCGAGGGATTAACCATTGTGTTTGTAATTTTGAAACATTTTGTAAAAATTAATTATTTCCACATTTCACCCATTCATATAGGAGTACATATACGTTAGGTAGTATAATGCAAATAACATAGAATACAATGCAGTATGAAATCATTTAATGAATCAATTAATGAACTTTTAAAAATAACCCTTACAATTCTACCGGGTTTGGAAGAAATAACCTTTTTTGGATTCTCGCCACTAGTGTTAAATAACAAATTAGAAGGGGTTCAAAATTTTCTTTCTACAACTAGGTAAGACGTAACACCAACCATTATTCACACGGGTATTATTTTATTTTAAAATAAATTAATAATTAATTAATTATTACAAAAACATACAAAATAATAATCGAAAATTAAATAATACCACATTTAAATTAACAAACAAAATTTTGACTGCAAATATAAAAATTTAAAATTTGATAATTTGAATTATATCTATTTAAATAAATTCATAAAAAATATATTTTTAAAATATTTTTAATTTAAACATAGTTTTTTATTTAAAATAGACTTTCAAAAATTATATTTAAACTTAAAATACTACAATTTAAAATTTTTAATTTATTTAATTTAAAAAATAAAAATAATTAAACTTAAAAAATTAAATAACTAAACAAATATTCTTTTTTAAGAAAAATAAAAGCTATTAATTTTTTTTATTTGAGAAAAAAATTCCATAGCTGAATAACATGGGCTTTACAATAGCATAGAGCAATAGAACTATAGGAGGTACCTTCTCCCTTTGTACCCTAAACCCTTAATTTTAGAGATGTCTTCTCTTTTTTAAAATATTATAACTATTATTATTATTATTATTTAATTTCTTCGATTTTATATTTTTATTATTTATTATTACTATAACAGTATTTTCATGATCCAATTTGATGTATATGTCCAAAAAAATATTTCATGGTCCAAAAAGTAAAACAAAAAATGGAAGTCAATGTGATATATTATGCTCACTTTATTTTTGTTCAATAACAGAACAAAAAACAACCACACCTGAATGTGAGACCAAATATTTGTCGGGTCCTCAAAAATAGGCCAAGAACATAATTAACATCATTAACACAACATTATTATCATCTAACCAATTGTCTGCATACATCACCGTCTGAGCACGATCAGCTTTTACGGAAGAACTGTCGAGAGTTTAGAGACAACACAACCACGTGTCCTCTCCTTTACCATGCCACATACTTTCAGCATGGGTAGAAAAATAACCTTTTCAGCACCATAGTAATGGCCTAATAATTTTACACTAGCTTAGAATTTGTTCAAAAAAAATTAATTGTCTCTTTTTATCATTTTACAGGCATGTATATTGTTAGCTCTATTTTATCTCTATTACTAAGAGGTAATTTAATTAGGATAAAAATATTACTTTTCATCCTAGTTATTTTTTATAATTATAACTTTTTACTAACATTCAACAACTTTTTTGTTAATAATACAAATTTTAACACCTTGACTATAAGATTATATATAGTTGGGTCATATCCCCCAAGCTAAGATACATCATGTCCATCCTTCATATTTTTATAGCTTGCATATATATAAGTCTAAAAATTTTTCAAGCATGTTTTTAGTAAATTTAGCCATGGTCTCGGTTAATATATATTAGAGTAAAATATATATACTTTTTGTCCTTAGTATTTTTAAAAAGTTTTAAAAATATCTTTAATATTTAATTTATTTTAATTTTATCTTTAATATTTTTGATAAATTTCAATTCTATTCCTATAGTTAAATTTTTTATAGTTAACATATAGTCAACACTTTTTTTTTAATTTTACCTTTTTTTTTCAATCCCTTCTCCCACAATCATCATACACTACTCTTCCCTCTCTTTCAATCATCTCAACAACTACAATTATCCATCACTCTCACCTTTGTTATGCCGCTACAAATTCCAACAAAATCTCACCATATTGGAGCTCTTCCCAATCCCAACCCAGTACTACATTGCTCACACTAAAAAAAAATTGTTTATTACATACGAATATTTCTGACATATTTTATCTCACGAAAATACAGACAAATTTTGTAAAAAAAAATTTGTCGGAAAAAAATGAATAAGCATAAACTTACTGACAAAAAGGAGAATCTGTTGATACTTTTGTCGAAAAAATTAGTGTCTTTTCATAGAAAATAATTACCGATAGAAAATCTGTATATATTCAAATTATCAAAATATTGTGTTTTAATTAAATTATTATAGATAGAAGATCTATCTATAATTTAAAATATCCGTCAAAAATATTAAAATAAGGGTTTCGTATTACGTGCTCCTCATTTCATATAATACTTCTCATAGCTTTATTCCCAATCTTCTACACCCGTTCTCTCCTAATGCTCCATCTTGCACTGCTGTTGATGTGGGCTAAATATCGGTTTAGAATTTTCGTGAATTAAAATCTCGAATTCGTTGTAAGCATAGCTTCAAACCATATCAAACTTTAGAAAGGTTATCACAATTCAAATCAAATACTAAGAGTTTTAAATCTCGGGTCGTTCTCCAATGAAATTGCAATCGAGTGTGCATATTATTGGGAATAAGGAGTATGACCACAATCCAATCAATCATGTGTCAAATAATTTGTTATTGTAATTATATTAAAATGTTAATATAATAAGGTCTTTGATTAAATTTAGAGATTTATCATTGTGATAGTGATCATAATATTGAGAGATAAATCTTTTATAATTTAATCTAAATTGTTCTTGGTCATAGGATTATTAAAAAGGACATTAATAATCCGGAAAGATGGTACATATAGAGATATAACCATTGAACTGACTCACTTTGAGAATTCCTAAATGGTTATAATTACCGTATATTTGTCAATAGGATATTCTCAAGAAGAATATAGTAATAGAGTTTCCTTTGACCTGCGACTGTCATAGTAATTAACAATGTATTTATTATACTTTGATTCCGAACACCTAATACCCTAGGGTGCTAGTTGAATGGATATTGGGTATGATTTAAATACTTGTAGAATTAATGATTAGTCAATAAGGAATCCGTCAACTCTCAGCAAAGAGTTTGAGCTCTATGATTATAATGACTGAGATGAATAAAACCTTGGCCAAGGGGATTGAATGAATGAAGAAATGAGTTTCTTAAGTCATTCACAATTCATTATAATAATGGTAACAAGTTAGAGTTTGACAATTAAACCATACTCTAAGGGTTAACCAAGAGCTGGAAAGATGGAAGGAATTATACTTTGTTCTTTTGAGGTTCTTAGTAAAAATATATTACTTCATACTATCGGGTCGTTGAGGAGTGTTGCTAGACGCCAACCTTGATTAGTAAATTTAGTACGACTAATTTACTACCCGCTTAGTATTGAACCTATGGGGTCACACACTAACGAGTTTTCTAATTTTTGCTGTAGAATTATTTAATTATTATTTTAATTTGATCAAATAAATAATTATATTAATTCAAATGGAATATTATTGTATTTTTTGCTAGCACCAAGAATATAATAATAGTATGATAATTGAGAATATTAAATGAGATTTGAGAATAATTAGTTATTCTATTTTTGAATTCTAAATTTGGATGAGATCCTAACTGATTCTGTTTCAAATTGAGTTATGATATAATTCATAAATTTGAAGGATTCAGATTTAAAATTTTAAGATATGATTTAAATTTGAATTGAGATTCAAATTTAAAATCAGTAACAAATCTCATGCTATATATATGTATGCCAAGAGTACAGGAAACAGAGAGAATAACAAGAGTTTTATTCCTTTACCTTTACGCACATAAACGTATGTGAGCCTAATTCTTGGAGAAAAATTTTATGGCGTGCAAAGAGTTGCAAGAGGTTTCTCAATTTAGATCAGATCCATTGGTCAAAGAGTTGACAACAAAGGTTGGTCTCAGTGTGGATACGCATAGCGCCTTCGTACCATCGAAGGAGAAAATTTTTTTTTACTAGCGTACTGAGGTATTTAGATCTGATCTACTATAAATTACACTATTGGAATAAAATTTAAGCATAAAATAGATCTTAAGGATTACTTTTTTTCTTCCGCTGCGTGTTATGAACACATGGTAATCCTCACGTATCATTGGTTATGAGAGATTGGAGTTTGATAGCAATAAACAAGAAATATAAATAGTAAGGAATTAACGAACAAAGCAATATCTAAACGACAAAAGAAATTAAACTGAAAGCAATCAAGCAATTAACTAGTAAAAGAAAGAAAATTCAAGTGCAAAAAGGATCTTGGCAAGGGTTGAGAGTCAAGAATTAATATCCTTGTCATTAACCACAAACATGACAAATACGAAGAGTTAATCCCATTTAGTCAACCCCTAACATCGAAGGTAAGTCAAATAGGTATAATGGATCTCAATCCACAAATTCTAACCAACTTACAAATTTAATTTGGTAAAAGATTAGCGTTAGTAGAAACCAAATCAACTAACAACCCTGAATCACCAATCAATATTGGATATCAACGACTCAAGATCACCTAAGTCCTCAATCCCAAGTCAAGAATGCAAAAATCTACCTTAAAAACTAAGAAAGGCATTTTGTCAAATACTTAGAAGGCATAAAAGCAAAGCACCATAAATTGCAATAATAATAAAATCTATAATTGTCCAAGACAAGAAAGCAATAATAACAACTCAATTAAGTATGAATAAAATATAAAAAATCAAATTGCATTAAAAGCAAACAAAAATTCAACAAGTGTTCATCAACTAAAAAGTAGCAAAATAGAGAAATTAACAAGAAAAACTAGGCAAATTAAGAAACTAAAACAAGAAAATATAAAGAAAACTAAACTAAACTAAAATAAGATCAAAACCTAAAAATAGAGAGAAATTAAACTAAGAAACCTAGAATTTTAGAGAGAAATTAGAGCTTCTCTCTCTAGAATTTAACCTAAACTAAATTGAAAACCTAAACTAACACTACTTCTTCCACTACTTGGTTGATTTTTCTTGAATTCTTGCTTCAAATGCTTCAGAAATGAGTTGGATTGGGTCTAAAATGGATTTAAAATTACGATCCACGTGTTCATTTAAGTGAGTCACGTGCTGCGAGTCATGCGTACATACAAGCCATGCGTACGCACAAATTGGAGGAAATGCGTACGCACAGGCCATGCATATGCACACCTAGAAAATGTCCAATATTCATTTCTTCTTGAATTTTCCACTTTTGTATGCTTTTCCTTCATCCTTCCAAGCCATCCTTGCCTTCTAACCCTTGAATTACTCAAACAAGCATATCAAGGCATCAAATAGGATAAAAGTGAATTAAATTTGGCAATTTAAAGCATAAAATGTATGTTTTTAACAAGGAATAAATGCAAGGTAAGTTGATAAAATTCACTATTTTCAAGCCAAAAATAATTATAAAATATGGATTTATCAATTCTCCCACACTTGAACAATAGCATGTCTTCATGCTAAGCATAAAGAAATACAAATATCAATTTGAATTCTAAAAAGAATGTAACAACTTGCAAGATAAGAGGTCATAATAGGTAAAAACATAGAATTTCGCAATCGAACCCTCACTTAATGTGTATACTCTTTAATCGCTCAAGTGATTAGGGTTGATTCACTCAATTCTCTTCTACTTTTTCTTTCTAACACTTGTTTTTCTTCTAACAATAAAAAAATATTTAATATATGCATACAAATATCATGAGAACTTTCAAGGGTTGTAATGGTACTAGGGTAAAGGTAAGGATGTGTTTGGTCAAGTGGACGAAGAATTTGAAGCTTTGATTAGTTTAAACTTTCACCTAACCTACAATAACCTATTCAATTCTAAGGGCAATTTACCTATATAAAATAAATGTGAAAAATCTTTACCTGATTACAACAATTGGAAATTGGTTACGTGTATGTCTTATTTCAATTTCTATATAATCCGTGGGAGCTAACCACGGTTTTTCAAATACACATGAACCGTGCCTGGCAGCAAAGATTTACGTGCAAGAAAAGCTGAAGGTAAACCGTGGGAGGCAGCCATGGTTTACTCTTGGAGAATGGAACATAAAAACCGTGGGTGCCAGCCACGGTTTATGAAGAAGATGGTGTGTGCATAAAACCTTAGAACTAGCCATAGTTTATGCATGAGCGGCTATGTAAAGTTAGGTGGCTGAGAGAGAATCCGGGGAGCTGTGTGGTTTATGGACTCAGCAAATTTCTTTACATTTTAATATGATTTGAATTGTATTAGTATATTTTTATTTCTTAATCAATTTAATTTTATATAAATAATTAGAATTTTAAATTATAAAATTTGTATTAGTTTGTAATTTAAAATTTAAATAGACATAATTTAAATTAATAATTTATAAAATTATATGTATTCGTATTATTGTACTCATATGATTTTTTTTACTATCGTACTCATATGATTAATTATATTTATTCGATTTAAAAAAATAACGGTTGTTAATTTTTAACTAACAAATAAATACACTTATATTATTTTTAAATTAAAATTTTTTAAATAAATGTACTCTTATTATTTTAATTTTTTAATTTAAATAAACATATTCTTATTATTTTAAATAAAATTTAAAATTAATATAAGTAGGTTTATTTAAAATTTAAATCTTTAATATTTTAAATAAACATATTCTTATTAAAATTTTTAAAATTTAAATAAACATAATCATATTATTTTAAATAAGTATATTCTTTTAATTTGAAAATAATATGAATGTATTTAATTATCATATTTATAAACTTATAGTTAGTTATAGTTAGTTACAAATATTCATATGAATACAATAATACGAATACATACAATTTTATAAATTATTAATTTAAATTATGTCTATTTAAATTTTAAATTACAAACTAATACAAATTTTATAATTTAAAATTCTAATTATTTATATAATTATATTGATTAAAAAATCAAAATATACTAATACAATTCAAATCGTATTAAAACATAAACAAGTTTGCTAAGTCCATAAACCATAGAGCTCCCCGGATTCTCTCTCAGCCACCCAACTTCACATAGCCGCTCATGCATAAACCGTAGCTAGTTCCAAGGTTTTATGCACACACCATCTTCTTCATAAACCGTGGCTGCCACCCACGGTTTCCATGTTCTATTCTCCAAGAGTAAACCGTGGCTACCTCCCACGGTTTACGTTCAACTTTCCTTGCATGTAAACCTTTGCTGCCAGGCACGGTTTATGTGTGTTTGAGAAACCGTGGTTAGCTCCCACGGATTATATAGAAATTGAAACAAGACATGCACATAACTAGTTTCCAATTGTTGTAATCAGGTAAAGGTTTCTCACATTTATTTTATATAGGTAAATTGTCCTAATTCTAATGCAAAACCTAACTACCTATATTCATTTTTCACACACCCATGCATTATTTTCAATTTGCAACACATGCATTTATTTCGCAAACTTTTCTGTTAGCACAACATTCATCCCTTTTTTATTTTTCTTTCTTTTTCTTTTTATTTTTTTCCTTTTATTTGTAAAGATAAATTCATATGGTTCAAGCATTTAATGCATGAGTATACACTCAATTCTAAAAAAATTTCAATAAAAACCGAAAACACCTTTTTCTTATACACCAATTGATGCAAAATTTATCAAAATCACAACTCGGCAAGTGCACCGAATCGTATCCAGTAATATCACGATGAGTGTGTTATCATTTCCATGAGGATTAACATTCTAAAAAACAATGATTAATTGATTATTATAATTAGACAAATCAAATAAATAGAGGAATGAATGAGAAATTAAAGTAAATGTGAGATCAGAGAGGAATAAAAATAGCAAATAGTGAGTGAATGAAGATAATAATGGTGAGGATGTTAAGGTTTCAGAGATATTTACTGTCTAGGAAAACAATCCTTGTGTTCAATTTTTTAGGCATGCAAAGATCAATCACAACAATTTATAAATAATCAAATTCTAATTCCTTGGTAATTCAATTTCTCTTTAACCTAATAAATCGCTAATTCCTTAATAAATTGTTTAAGAAACGAGGTTAAGCATAAAACCGATTTAGTTTCAAATAAGATTCAAGAATAGCCCTTAGGTTGAATTTTATGTCACTTATCCAAGCTAGTCCTAAACAATTGAAACTTACAAGAAATAATGATTTTCAAAAGTTTTCTAATCCGAATTTTATGTCACTTATTCAAACTAGGCAATTGAAAATCATAAAGTGCCGCACACTCTTTGAAACACTATTCCTAATTAAATAAAAAAGTAGTGAGAAAGAGTTTTCAAGCTAATTTTAATATTACTTTTTCCAAAATAATATTTAGAATTTAAAATGGAGTTAGAGTGTTTTTCAAAAATTCTAAATCTTTAGGGATAAAGAACGAAAACTCAATCATGAAATAGATCAAAGCAAAAATCTCAAATAAAATAAAACACTTAGATTAATTATCCATAAAATGATAAACAGAGCTCCTGGCCTTAACAAAAAAGATTAGTTGCTCATGGTGTAAAGGAAAACAAAACTCTGAATTGAAAAGCGGCCGGGGGAAGGAAGGACACGTGAGTCTCTCCCTCTCTTTTAATACTAACCCTAATTTAAGATTCAAAACAAATCAAAATTATAACCGAATCAAATCTAAACTAAAGAATGTTTTTAAAATATTTTTTCCTCTCAAGTCAAGTTATAGATAATTCTTCATAATTTCCAGTAAATGCTTCAAATCATGGGTCTTGTGCTCTTGCTTCAATCATCAATTCAAGTGCTTCAAAAGATTGGAGATTAAGGGAGATTTGGCAAGAAATTGTAAGCCCCTAGGAGTGGCTCAATTTGCTGTGTGAGGCGCAAGGTTGGAGGCACAAAGTGCAGGCCCAAAAGAGAAGGAATTGGAGGCCTATGTGAAGTTACTGAAGTGCATGAACAGCTACATGAGGTACATGGTGGTTGTGTGAAGTGCACCAACTCATGCGTGAGGCACAGGGATTAAGAGTAACCCCTGGGAGTGGAGTTGAATGCTTGGCTAAACTCCTCTGCTTAGCTCCTTTTATCCTTGTCTTGTTTGTTGCTCTTGCTTGCCCCTCTTTCTTCTTGTTTGTGCTTGATTTCTTTCAAGATCTCCTATAACAAAAGGAAAAAAATTCATACACTCAAACTAATATGCAATAAACCATGAATTGATTACTTAATATAACAAGAATCATTAGCTTATGGACTGAAATTAATAAGAAAAAACTATTAAAGATGCGGATGCATCACCAATCCTTTTCTTTTTCCCCCATACTTGAATGATGCAACACCCACTAGTCTAAATTAATCAGAGATCTAAATTGGGACATTTATTTTTTTCCACTTAGGATTGTGATGTGCTAAGATTAAGAACAAAAGAGGATTAAATAGGCTTAAAATTGGCTAACAATGATAGATAAAAGGGTGAGGTCATTTGGATACTTAAGCTAAAATGAAATAAAGGCCTCAATCATGTAAATGCATTCATACATAAAATATTGAAGAGAATAACACACAAGAATTAAGATAGTGGTTAATATAATATAACCACAGATTGAAGCTCAAATCTCACTTGGTTGTGTGTTCGAACTCTAATCTGTAAAACTCGGTTAAATTATAATTAATAAATTAGTTATGAGCAAAGAAGGTTAAGAAATTAGAATTTATATTTTGGGGAGATGAAAATAATTAGAATATAGATTAAAACACTTATCTTAAAAGATTTTGGCTCAAAGTTGAACCAAAGGACTAAGAAAATAAAATTGGGCCATACCAAGTCCAAGTCCACATATATAAGCCCATACATAGCCTTATTTCAGTATCATTCTTCCCCATTGGTGTGTGGCCACGAATTGAAGAGAGAAGAGAGGAAAGGGAAAAGAAGCCCTAGATCCATCATTTTCATTTGGCCATAATTTTTTCTCTAAAGGTCCGATTGACAAGCCGTTTATGACCATGCGTTCGTCTCAGATTCCTCTTCAATTTTATCTAGGAATTGTCATAAGTAAATGGTGCACGAAATTGTTCACTCCTTGGCAATGGTGCCAAAAAACTAGTCGCGCTAAATCGTTATTCACAACTTTGATACAACTAACCAACAAGTGCACTGGGTTGTCCGAGTAATAAACCTTACGCGAGTAAGGGTCGATCCCACGGAAAATGTCGGCTTGAAGCAAGTTATGGTCATCTTGTTGATCTCAGTCAGGCAGATTCAAATGGTTATGAAGTTTTAGTAAATAAAAGATAAATAAAACATAAAATAAGATAGAGATACTTATGTAACTCATTGGTGGGAATTTCAGATAAGCGTTTGGAGATGCTTTGTTGCCTCTGAACCTCTCCTTTCCTAGTGCTTCCATCCAATCTTGCGCACTCCCATCCATGGCAAGCTGTATGATCCTCTCAGTGAAAATGGTCCTCTATAGTTTCTGTATGGCTAATCAACTGTCGGATTTCTCGTCTCGGATGAAAAATACCAGGCACAGCTACCGCATGGCTAATCATCTGTCGGTTCTTGCTAGTGTCAGAATAGGATCTCTCTATCCTTTTGCACAATGTCACTGTGCCCAACATTCGCAAGTTTGAAGCTCTTCACAGTCATCCCTTCCCAGATCTTACTCAGAATACCACAAACAAGGTTTAGACTTTCCGGATCTCAAGAATGTTGTCTATTATTCTAGCCTATACCACGAAGGTTCTAATCTCAGATTCAGATGCTCTGTTGTCAGGAGAGGCGATGTGAATCGTTGATTAGAAATCCAAGAGAATGTACTCCAGCTGGCGTCCAATGACTACGTTGAACATCATGTAGACCGCTGTGGTTGTCAGGCACGCGGATCTTGGCTAAGCTATTACTGAAGATAGTGAGTGATTATCACGGGTCACCCTTTCAGTCTTGACTTAACTGAATTAAGTACAAGAGTATATCTTGGAGAAGAAGTAGGCGTTAATTGAAGGCAAAACAATAATACTTTGCATTAATTCATGAGGAACAGCAGAGCTCCTCACCTTAATCTGTGAGGTGTAGAAACTCCACCGTTGAAAATACATAAGAACAAGGTTCAGGCATGGCCGAATGGCCAGCCTCCAAAACGTGGAACTATGGTACAAAGACAAAAGATGACGAAGGATACTAAATAAATCTCTAAAAGTGATTTTTATACTAAGCTAGTAAACTAGGTTTACAGAAAATGAGTAACTAAGTGCAGATAATGTAAAAATATACTTTCAGGGCCCACTTGGTGTGTGCTTGGGCTGAGCATTGAAGTTTTCACGTGCATAGGCCATTCTTGGAGTTAAACTCCAGCTTTGGTGCTAGTTCTGGCGTTTCACGCCAAAAAATGGGGTCTCTGGTGGGCTTTTGGACGCCAGTTTGGGCCATCAAATCTCGGGTAAAGTATGGACTATTATACATTGATAGAAAGCCCAAGATGTCGACTTTCCAACGCAATTGAGAGTGCGCCAATTGGGCTTCTGTAGCTCCAGAAAATCCACTTCGAATGCAGGGAGGTATGAATCCAACAGCATCTGCAGTCCTTTCTTAGCCTCTGGATCAGATTTTTGCTCAGGTCCCTCAATTTCAGCTAGAAAATACCTGAAATCACAGAAAAACACACAAACGCATAGTCTAAAAATGTGATTTTTTCATAAAAACTAGTAAAAATATAATAAAAAGTGAATAAAACATACTAAAAACCATGTAAAAACAATGCCAAAAAGCGTATAAATTATCAGCTCATCACAACACCAAACTTAAATTGTTGCTTATCCCCAAGCAACTGAAAATAAAATAGTATATAAAGAAGAGAATATACTATAAATTCCAAAATATCAATGAATGCTTAGTTCTAATTAGATGAGCGGGACTAGTAGCGTTTTGCTCTTGAACAGTTTTGGCATCTCACTTTATCCTTTGAAGTTCAGAATGATTGGCATCTATAGGAACTCAGAATTAAGATAGTGTTATTGATTCTTCTAGTTTAGTATGTTGAATCTTGAACACAACTACTTTATTAGTCTTGGCCGTGACCCTAAGTACTTTGTTTTCCAGTATTACCACTGGATACATAAATGCCACAAACACATAACTGGGTGAACCTTTTCAGATTGTGACTCAGCTTTGCTAGAGTCCCCAGTTAAAGGTGTCCAGAGTTCTTAAGCACACTCTTTTTGCTTTGGATCACGACTTTAATCACTCAGTCTCAAGCTTTTCACTTGGACCTTCATGACACAAGCACATGGTTAGGGACAGCTTGATTTAGCCGCTTAGGCCAGGATTTTATTCCTTTGGGCCCTCCTATCTATTAATGCTCAAAGCCTTTGATCCTTTTTACCCTTGCCTTTTGGTTTAAAGGGCTATTGGCTTTTTCTGCTTTCTTTTCTTTTTCTTTCTTTTTTTCTTTATTTTTGCTACTTTTTTTCGCAAGCTTTTTTTTCTTTTTCACTGCTTTTTCTTGCTTCAAGAATCAATTTTATGATTTTTCAGATTATCGATAACATTTCTCTTTTTTTTCATTATTCTTTTAAGAGCCAATAATTTTAACATTCATAAACTTCACTATCAAAAATATGCAATGTTCATACATTCATTCAGAAAACAAAAAGTATTGCCACCGCATCAAAATAATTAAACTAATTTTAAGATAAAATTTGAAATTCATGTACTTCTTATTCTTTTGTAATTAGGAACATTTTTCATTTAAGAAAGGTGAAGGATTCATAGGACATTCATAACTTTAAGACATAGACTCTAAATACTAATGATCATATAATGAAGACACAAACATAGATAAAACATAGAGCATAAAAAAAACAGAAAAATAAGAACAAGAAAATTAAAGAATGGGTCCACCATAGTGATGGCGGCTAGTTCTTCCTCTTGAAGTTCTTATGGAGTGCTTGAGCTCCTCAATGTCTCTTCCTTGCCTTTGTTGCTCCTCCCTCATGGCTCTTTGGTCCTCTCTGATTTCATGGAGGATAATGGAGTACTTTTGGTGCTCCATCCTTAGTGCTTTTGGTGCTCCTATCCTTAGTTGCTCCCAATAGTTGTGTGGAGGAAAATGTATCCCTTGAGGCATCTCAGAGATTTCTTGATGAGGAAATTCCTCATGCTCTTGTTGAGGTCCATGAGTGGGCTCTCTTGTTTGCTCCATCCTCTTTCTAGTGATGGGCTTTTTGAGATGAATATCTCCATCTCCCATGAATCGGAGGTGGAAGCCACTGCCTTTTCTTTCCTCTTTCTAGAGGTTTCTCCGGCCCTAGGTGCAATTAATGGTTATAGAAAAATAAAAAGCAATGCTTTTATCCACACCAAACTTAAAAGATTTACTTGTCCTCGAGCAAAAGAGGAAAGAAAGGAGGAGAAGAAGAAGAAATAGAGGTGTGAGGAGGGTTCGACCAAGGGGGCTTTAGTGGGCTAAGATGTGTGAAATGGAAGGAGTGAAGATGGGTATTTATAGGGAAATAGAGGGTGGGTGGCCGAATGGGAATGTGTGGGTTTGGGAGGGAAATAGTTTGAATTTGAATGGTGAGGTAGGTGGGGTTTATGGGAAAGAGTAGATGGATGGAAGTGGTGAAGAGAATATGGGGAAGAGAATAGGATTTGATAGGTGAATGGTGTTGGGGAAGAGTTTTATGGGAAGGTGTAAAGAGGAGAGAGAGTAAGTTGGGGTAGGTAGGGATCTTGTGGGGTCCACAGATCCTGAGGTGTCAAGGATTTCTCATCCCTGCACCTTTCTGGCCTTTAAACGCCCTCTGTGTGCCATTCCTGGCATTAAACACTAGGCTGCTGCCATTTCTGGCGTTAAATGCCAGTCTGGCTGCCAGTTCTGGCGTTTAACGCCCAGAATGCTGCTAGACTGGGCGTTAAACACCCATTCTGCTACTCTTACTGGCGTTTAACGCCAGTAAGACACCAGACACCCTTTTCTGGCATTAAACACTAGTCTGCTTGTCAGTTCTGGTGTTTAACACCCAGAATGGTACCAGGCTGGGTGTTAAACGCCCATTTTGCTAGCCTTACTGGTGTTTAAACGCCGGTAAGCTCTTCCCACAGAGTGTTCTATTTTTGATGCTGTTTTTTATTTTTCTTTAATTTTTCAATTATTTTTGTGAGTCCACATGATCATTAACCTGAAAAAACCATAAACTAACAATGGAAAATAAAAATAATTAATATAAATAAATATAATTGGGTTGCCTCCCAACAAGCGCTTCTTTAATGTCAATAGCTTGACAGTGAGCTCTTTTTAGAGCTTCACAATTGCTCAGAGCATGGTTGTGGCCTCCCAACACCAAACTTAGAGTTTGAGTGTGGGGGCTCTGCTTGACTCTGTATGGAGAGAATTGGATGAAGCCTTTCATGCTTCTTCTCCATGTTTACAGAAAAGGATCCTTGAATCTTAAACAAAAGGTAGTCCTCATTCAACCAAAGGACTAACTCTCTTCTGTCCACATCAATTACAGCCTTTGCTGTGGCTAGGAAGGGTCTTCCAAGGATGATAGATTCATCCTCATCCTTCCCATTGTCTAGGATTATAAAGTTGGCAGGGATGTAAATGCCTTCAACCTTCACTAATACGTCATCTACAAGTCCATAAGCCTAATTCATGGATTTGTGTGCCATTTCTAGTAAGATTCTTGTAGCTTGTACCTCAAAGATCCCTAGTTTCTTCATCATAGAGAGTGGCATGAGGTTGATACCTGATCCCAGCTCACACAGAGCCTTCTCACAGGTCATGGTGCCTATGGTGCAAGGTATTAAGAATTTTCTAGGATCCGGTTTCTTTTGAGGTAATGTCTGCTGAACCCAGGTATTCAGTTCATTAATGAGCAGTAGAGGTTCATCCTCCCAAGTCTTATTACCAAATAACTTGGCATTCAGCTTCATAATTGCTCCTAGATACTGAGCAACTTGCTCTTCAACAATGTCTTCATCCTCTTCAGAAGATGAATAATCATCAGAGCTCATGAATGGTAATAGGAAGTTCAGTAGAATCTCTTTCGTCTCTGTATGAGCCTCAGATTCCTTTGGTTCTCCATTAAGGAACCTTCTATTGGTGATTGGACGTCCATTGAGGTTTTCCTCAATGGAAATCACGTCCTCCTCCTCTTTCTCAGGTTCGGCCATTTTGGTCATGTTAATGGCCTTGCACTCTCTCTTTGGATTCTCCTCTGTATTGCTTGGGAGAGTACTAGGAGGAGTTTCAATGACTCTTTTACTCAGCAGACCCAATTGTGCCTCCAAATTTATGATGGAGGATCTTGTTTCATTCATGAAACTTATAGTGGCCTTAGACAGATCAGAGACTATGTTTGCTAAGCCAGAGAGGCTCTACTCAGAATTATCTGTCTGTTGCTGAGAAGATAATGGAAAAGGTTTGCTATTGCCAAACTTATTTCTCCCACCATTATTGTTGTTGAAGCCTTGTTGAGGCTTCTGTTGATCCTTCCATGAAAAATTTGGGTGATTCCTCCATGAAGGATTATAGGTGTTTCCATAGGGTTCTCCCATGTAATTCACCTCTTCCATTGTAGGATTCTTAGGGTCATAAGCTTCTCCTTCAGATGAGGCTTCTTTAGCACTGCCGGATGCAGCTTGCAATCCAGTCAGATTCTGAGAAATCATATTGACTTGCTGAGTCAATATTTTGTTCAGAGCTAATATGGCATTCAGAGTGTCAATCTCAAGAACTCCTTTCTTCTGAGTCACCCCATTATTCACAGGATTTCTTTCAGAAGTGTACTTGAATTGGTTATTTGCAACCATCTCAATGAGTTCCTGGACTTCTGCAGGTGTCTTCAGATGAAGGGATCCACCAGCAGAATGGTCTAATGACATCTTAGATAACTCAGACAGACCATCATAGTAGATACATATGATGCTCCATTCTGGAAGCATGTCAGCAGGACACTTTTTGGTTAATTACTTGTATCTCTCCCAAGCTTCATAGAGGGACTCACCTTCTTTCTGTTGGAAGGTTTGAACGTCCACTCTAAGCTTGCTCAGCTTTTGAGGAGGAAAGAATTTAGTCAGAAACGCATTGACCAGCTTTTCCCAAGAGTTCAGGCTTTCTCTAGATTATAAATCCAACCATGTTCTAGCTCTGTCTCTTACAGCAAAAGGGAAAAGCATAAGCCTGTAGACCCCGGGATCAACCCCATTGGTCTTTACAGTATCACAGATCTGCAAGAATTCAGCTAAAAACCTATAAGGTTTTCTCCGGAGTGTTGTGCTCTGGCTTCTCTTAGCTTCTTCTTTAGAGTCCTTTCAGGTTTAGGGTCAGCTTCAACAAGAATGTCCTTATCCCTGTTTTTTCTCATATGAAAAAGAAGATAACGGGAAATAATAGGGATCCTCTTTGTCAAGATATAGAGATTTCTTTATGTGAGTAAAAGAGAAGAAGAATAAGAATGAGGAAAGAAAGAGAAAAATTCGAACACAGAGAGGAGGAGAAGGTTCGAATTTTTTTTTATGAGTGGAGAAGGAGTGTTAGTAAATAAAAAAAATAAATAGAAGGAGAAGAGGGGGAGAGGGAATTCAAAAATTAGTTAAAAGAGAAGAAAAATATTTTTGTTTTTATTTTAATTTAGAATTCAAAATTTAAGAAAGGAAATAAAAGCAAATTGAAAATTAAATAAATTAATTAAAAAAAAAAAGATTTTTGAAAAATGTTAGCTAATTTTCGAAATTAATGAGAGAGAAAAGTGGTTAGGTAGTTTTGAAAAAGATAAGAAATAGTAAACTTTAAAATTTAAAACAAACAAATTAAGTGGTTAGTTGAAAAAGATTTTGAAATTAATTTTGAAAAGATAGGAAGTTAGAAAAAGCATTTTGAAATTATCAATCTAAAAAGATATGATTGAAACTTATTTTGAAAATGATATGATTAAAAAGATATAATAAAAAAAAGATTTGATTTTTTAAATTAAAGTTGATGACTTGGCTAACAAGAAACTAAAAATATATGATTCTAGAATTTAAAGATTGAATTTTTCTTGATAGGAAAGTCACAAACTTGAAATTTTTGAATTAAAACATTAAAAGTTAGTATTAATTTCGAAAATATAAGATAAAATTAAGAAAAAGATTTTGAAAATTTTTATCCCAACAATTCGAAAATATTAAAAGAAAAATGAAAAAGATTTGATTTTTAAAAAAAAATTGAAAAGATAAATTTTTGAAATTGAAATTTTGACTTGACTAATAAGAAAAGATATGATTTTGAAAAATCTTTGACTAATTCAATGCAAAAATTTCGAAAATTATGAGTGAAATAAGGAAAAGATATTTTTTATTTTTGAATTTTAACGAGGAAAGAGAAAAACAACAAAAAGACTCAAAACATGAAAATTGAAGATCAAAACAAATAATGCATGCAAGAACACTTTGAATGTAAAGATGAACACCAAGAACACTTTGAAGATTATGATGAACATCAAGAACATATTTTTGAAAAAAAAATTATGAAAGAAAAACATGCAAGACACCAAACTTAGAAATTTTCAATGTTTAGACACTAAGAATTCAAAAATGCATATGAAAAACAAGAAAAGACACAAAACAAGAAAATTAAAAGATCAAACAAGGAGACTTACCAAGAACAACTTGAAGATCATGAAGAACACCATGCATGAGTTTTGGAAAATTTTAAGAAAATTAAAGGAATGCAATTGACACCAAACTTAAAATTTAACTCTAGACTCAAACAAGAAACACAAAATATTTTTGGTTTTTATGATTTTATTAAATTTTTTTATTTTTTTGAAAATAAAAATAAAAAGCTTAAACATAAAATAAAATTATCCAATCTAAGCAACAAGATGAACCGTCAGTTGTCCAAACTTGAACAATCTCCGGCAACGATGCCAAAACCTTGGTGCACGGAATTGTTCGCTCCTTGGCAATAGTGCCAAAAACTTGGTCACACTAAATCGTGATTCACAACTCCGATACAACTAACTAGCAAGTGCACTGGGTTGTCCAAGTAATAAACCTTACGTGAGTAAGGGTCGATCCCACGGAGATTGTCAGCTTGAAGCAAGCTATGGTCATCTTGTTGATCTCAGTCGGGCAGATTCAAATGGTTATGAAGTTTTAGTAAATAAAAGATAAATAAAACATAAAATAAGATAGAGATACTTATGTAACTCATTGGTGGAAATTTCAGATAAGTGTTTGGAGATGCTTTGTTGCCTCTGAACCTCTGCTTTCCTATTGCTTCCATCCAATCTTGCGCACTCCCTTTCATGGTAAGTTGTATGATCCTCTTAGTGAAAATGGTCCTCTACGGTTTCTATACGGCTAATCAACTGTCAGATTTCTCGTCTCGGATGAAAAATATCAGGCACAGCTACCGCATGGCTAATCATCTATCGGTTCTTGCTAGTGCCGGAATAGGATCTCTCTATCCTTTTGCACACTGTCAATGCGCCCAACATTCGCAAGTTTGAAGCTCTTCACAGTCATCCCTTCCCAGATCCTACTCGGAATACCACAGACAAGGTTTAGACTTTCCGGATCTCAGGAATGTTGTCTATTGTTCTAGCCTATACCACGAAGGTTCTAATCCCAGATTCAGATGCTCTGTTGTCAGGAGAGACGATGTGAATCGTTGATTAGAAATCCAAGAGAATATACTCCAGCTGGCGTCCAATGACTATGTTGAACATCATGTAGACTGCTGTGGTTGTCAGGCACGCGGATCTTGGCGAAGCGATTACTGAAGATAGTGCGTGATTATCACGGGTCACGCCTTCAGTCTTGACTTAACTGAATTAAGTACGAGATTATATCTTAGAGAAGAAGTAGGCATGAATTGAAGGCAAAACAATAATACTTTACATTAATTCATGAGGAACAACAGAGCTCCTCACCTTAATCTGTGAGGTGTAGAAACTCTACCATTGAAAATACATATGAACAAGGTTCAGGCATGGCCGAATGGCTAGCCTCCAAAACGTGGAACTATGGTCCAAAGACAAAAGATGATGAAGGATACTAAATAAATCTTTAAAAGTGGTTTTTATACTAAGCTAGTAAACTAGGTTTACAGAAAATGAGTAACTAAGTGCAGATAATGCAGAAATCAACTTCCAGGGCCCACTTAGTGTGTGCTTGGGCTGAGCATTGAAGCTTTCATGTGCATAGGCCATTCTTGGAGTTAAACTCCAGCTTTGGTGCCAGTTCTGGCGTTTTACGCCAAAAAATGGTCTTTGGTGGGTGTTTGGACGCCAGTTTGGGCCATCAAATCTCGACAAAGTATGTACTATTATACATTGCTGGAAATCACAAGATGTCTACTTTCCAACGCAATTGAGAGCGTGCCAATCGGGCTTCTGTAGCTCAAGAAAATCCACTTCGAATGTAGGGAGGTCAGAATCCAACAACGTCTGCAGTCCTTTCTCAGCCTCTGGATCAGATTTTTGCTCAGGTCCCTCAATTTCAGCCAGAAAATATCTGAAATTACAGAAAAACACACAAACTCATAGTAAAGTCCAAAAATGTGATTTTTGCATAAAAACTGATAAAAATATAATAAAACGTGAATAAAACATACTAAAAACCTTGTAAAAATAATGCCAAAAAAGCGTATAAATTATTCGCTCATCAGTAAATATGAAATCACTTCCCAGTTTTTCATTCTCTTCCAATTTGCATTTTTGGGAATATGTTGTTGAGAAACTTGTGATTTTGATTCTTTAAGGGTACTCTAGTATAGATTCAAAGTGGGTTCCATCCTAATCTTGAGTGAATTAAGATGAGAAAGATTAAATTCCTTAATTATTAATAATTTTGAGTAAAATTCTAGTATGAATATTGAGTAATTATTATAATTATATTGTGTGGATTGTCTTGGCTTGTTTAAAATTGGATTTGGCATTGATTTGGTGCGGAGTTGAGTTATGGATCGAAGTGATGAGATTTTGGTGGAGGTTGAAATTGCGGGAGAAGAGTTTCCCGAGGTTAAAACTGCTATCATTAAGGTATGGGTCTTAATTTTGGATAAGCACTATGTAACACTATGTAAAAATTTAGGTTAATTTTCTCTAGGATATGATTGGATGGAAAATGTTGTATATTAATGATGGATTATGTGTTAATATGATTTTGTGCATTGAATCACTTGGTATGTAATATGTGTTAGTTTGAATGAAATTGGATATGAATGTTGTGGTATGATTGAGTATTGAAGTGTGAACTTGCAAAAATGAGTATGAGTTTGATTGAATTTGAATGAAATTATGATTGAATTAATTTTTTGATGTGATTGCCTATTGAGGCTTGATATGACAATTGGGTCAGAGGCCATAATAGGGTGAAAAAAATTCCCTACTTGGTAAGTTGAGGCAAGTAATGGTGTGGTTGTGTTGTGATTGGTGAAGTAATGATGTTGAATTGGATAAATGATCTAATTTAGTGTGAATTATTGTTATGTTGTAATTAGTTGAAATAATGATTGAATTTAGTTTGGTTATGAATTTTGGATATGGGAGTTTATGAGTTGTTGTTGAGAAATGATATATATGATGGAATGTGCTAAATGAGTTATGATTGGGTTGATTAGGCTTGAAATTGATAGGAATTGATAAGTGAGTGTTTGAACTATTTAGAAATGGTATTGGAGTGGATTTGAACTAAATTGCATTGAAATTTGATGAAATTGGAGAATTGTGAAGATTTGGTAAAAAAAAAACAATTTTTTTACCAACTTCAACGGGGCATAACTTGGTACTTGAAGTTCGGATGTGAGTGAAATTTGTCTTAAATTAAATCTAGTAAAAAGATCTTATTAAAATGGTTTAAGAATGAAGGAAAATTGATAATTGCACAAAAATTTATAGAGGTTTGAATTTGGAGGTTAAAAATTAAACTCTGCAAATGTTGCAGAAAATTAGGGTCATGCGTACCCATGAGGGGTGTTACAGAACTGAAAAAAGCTTCGTGCGCATACCATGCATAGACAAAAAAGCCAAGTCATGTGTGTGCATGATGCATGTGTACGCACAACTTGCATTATAGAATTGATTGTTTTTTGTGCGTGTTTCACGCGTACACGCAAAAAGGGGGATCGTGTGTATGCATGACTGTCCTGTTTTACAAGAAAATGTGATTTTAACTGTTTTTGCCTATCCATTCTGCTTTTTTAGTGCTGTAATCCCTGTTTAAGGTCCGAGAACTAGTTTTTATACTCTGGAAGGCGCGAGAGCATGTTGATATCGTAGAAGCCAGTTCACTTGAAGCTAGTGAAAGGATTGCCCGTGGGGAAGACAAAGGTACAACTATCTCTTTTACAATTTGTAAATGATATCGTGCTCTTCTATTTGCCTAATTAGGTTGTTATAAGGAACTACAAGAGAATTTTGGAGTACTTTTGAATGATGTCAGGGAAGACAATCAATTTTCAAAAGTCAGACATTATCCTAGTTAATTGCAATTGTGAAGAGGTGATGGATATGAGGAGAGCCATGAGTTACATTATAAGGTCATTACCAATCACATACTTAAGAGTGTCGTGCTAGTCTAAGGAGAGTGACAACATAAAAGCCAGTTTTGGATAAAGTAGAAAAAAAGCTTAGTTGAAAGTTAAGCCTACTAACAAAGATAGAAAAACTAGTGATTATTAAGTCGGTTATTAACATCCTGCCATTATACTTCTTAGGGATCTTCAAAATGGAAAAAGAAGTAACAAAAAAATAATTTCACTATAAATTAAGTTCTTTTGGGGGGAGAGAAAAAATATAAGAGGGATATGCCAACCATAAAATGGAGCACTATTCATAAGCCAAAGGAGCATGTGACCTTGAAATGGGGGACTTGGTGATGATAAAGTGGTCATATTGTTTGAATGGTAGTAAGATTCTCAGATGAAGGTGACGTGCTGCGGAAGAAAGTAGTGGCATCGTGCTACGATGTGGATATGAGATTACTGATAGAAAAATATTTATGTAAAGGTGCTAATGGTCTGTGAAAAAAAAATAGTCGAACAATGTGTTCAAGGAGATGTGCAATGAGGGTAGAGGGTGTGTGTTGGTCATGGAACAAGAACTAGGTTTCGGAAAGACAATGAACTGGGGCAAGAACACTTGAAGATATATTTCCATCTCTTTATAGAGTATCATGTCAAAAAGAAAGTATGATTAGTGATTGTGGTGAGTGGTGTGGGTCAACTTGGGTTTGAAACTTTTAATAGAGGAGAAAATTTTTTGAGAGAAAAATGGCACAAATGAGTGAGTTTAATAATATTTTAGAAAATATGACTTTATTTGCATATTATAAGGAAAAAGTGGTGTGGATCTTTGGCTCGGAAGGGACATATAATGTGGAGTCATACATCAATATGGCTACCAGAAAAATTCTAGGAGCACCAAATGCGAAGCACATATATGATCAAATTTGGAGAGGGATAGCTCCTCCAAGAGTGAAAATGTTTATCTGAATGGTGAGAACAGACGAACTGAATACAAAGAACAAATTGGTGAAAAAGAATATCATACCTCAAGGTGAAAATGAGTGCGTGTTCCGCGATAAAGCTTCAGAAAGGGTAAATCATTTATTGATATATGGTGTAAAATTTGAATAGGGTAAGATATTATGATATGATTTGAAAATAAGGGTAGTCAGAAAGTTTGTAATATGATAAAAAAAATAAAATTTTTTTTTGTTTTGCTATTATATGGTCAACTTGGAGATATAGAAATGAAAATGTTTTTTAGAACATAGTTCATTAGAAAGTGCTTGAGAACAAATTACGGAGCTAGTTAACCAATGGTATGTTAAAAGGAGAGTAAAGAAGATTATGATAGTAGAGAAATTTCTAGAAATCATTGATAATACATGCGTTTGGTGATATAATATATAAGAGTGATACAAACAAATATATGGTGGGAGAAAACTTAGTTGTGGGTGGTAAAGAGTGTAGTGCTATATGGGGGAGGTGATAAAAAAAAAGAGTTCTATTGGTGCTGCGAGTTTGGGTGGCATACAAATAGTGATACAATTTTTATTAGAAGTAGCAGGGATTAAAGAAAAGGACATTAAGTTGGAGACTAATAATAAAAAAATGGTGGAGTAGATAAAAAGTAAAAAAAAGAAGTGGGATGGAATCAAATGTTTTTAAGAAATAAAGCAGTAAACATACAACCAAGTTTTCAAACATGAGTTTGGAGCTTCGGTATGATAAAAGAATTCATATTCAAAGTATAATGAACAAATATGACGATGAAAATAGATGCATGGACAAAGTTGACACATTAACAACTCCGAATTTGATAGAGCAAGGATAACATGTATTGAGACATATGGAAAGACTTTGTTGTTTTGTTAAGGACCCTTTTTTATTTATCTTTGTTTTATTATTGTAGCTGTTGTGTTTCTTAACTTGTTGTATTTATGTGACTTTTCGTTGATTTTTTATGGCAATATTAAAAGAAGTCTAATGTTGGGTCATGTAACTTGTATGATCTCTCTTTTTGGGGGTTGAGTATTTTCAACAATCTAAAAAAATAATAATCTTTTCTGTCAATTGTAATAATTTGAATTGTTAACCTAAGGGTTATTATCAACACCTTTACAACCAATACCTCCATTTAATACGATTTTAATTCACAAAACAAGTCATAAATAATTTATCACACCCAAGTAATATATATAAATGCATATGATAAATATCTGTCTTACTAACAATGAGCTTACATGTTAATTATATGCTAGATCCAACAACATCCAAGAACCTTCATCAAATATAGCCACTTTATTGTGCATCTCATAAGAGGAATACATAGCTTTTTTAGAAGTTTGAAAATCATTGTAAACGGTAAAATCCAACAATGGTTGAAAAGAGAAATAAAACACACTTTATATGGATGTAGATACCATTTTCTTGTGGATGCATTTTAATGGGTTAAGTGGAGTGTTAAAGTAGATAATATTGTCAATTGGGTGCAATAAGTTGTTATAGATGGTATTAAAGCATGTGTCCTAATTAATAGGCCAATAAGGACATTGTGCTTTATTTTGAGGTGGAATGTAAAGTATCACATTAGTTGGAGAGAAAAATAAAACATGTTTTATAAATATGTAGATACCTCTCCCTTGTGGATAAATTTTGCTGAATTGAGTAGTTTTTATCCTCTATCAAGAACAAAACTCTGAGGTTTAGAGTGCCAAGTAGGCAGAGTACCTTCACGTATGCGACCATATATCACGTATGCGGCACTCTACTATCCTTGACCATCGTGTACACAAATAACAACCATATACGCAAGACATCACTTTTGATCTCATCCCACCTTCACTTTCCCAAATCCTCACATATATGGTCACCTTTTGCATACGTAAGGCATCGCATACTTAAAACTACGTCATGCGATGATCTTTTGCTTTTTCAATGGCGGATATGCAAAATTTATCGTATATACAAGGATCCATTTCTTATCAGATCCCCTACAAAATTACTCTATAACATTCGATGTTCAAAAATTTATAACTAATGTTAAAAATTGTGTAACTTCTATTTTTTGGAGGTATAAAATTAAACTCAATTATCTTTTTAACAAATTTATTAAAACCCCAATTGTTCTATATACCATTATGGTCATGCCAAAGTTTTCCAAAATTTTGTAGAAAACGTTGCAGAATATTATCAAATTCTATTTCTTTCTACATCCAACAACAGTAATTATCACATATGAACTGTTCATACCCTGGGTTGAGCTCTCCGACCCAGGATATTCTACAGACAAAGCGACCGACCTCTTTAAGGTCAGGAGGACCCGACCTCTTCTCAAAGAGGTCGGCCAAATCACAGGAAGGCTTAATAGAGGGCCCAAACGGAGGAACACGCCCCAAATCCTAAGACAGCCCAAGCCTACAGAAAGAAGGGCGGTTTCTTTGAAGATAAGATGACCTCAATTAAAGATAAGATAAAGATAAGATAAGATAACTAACTTATCTTATCTATGAAGGTCACTCTATGCCATTATAAATACACTGGAGTACACAGGTATAACACATACTCTGATTCTACTCAATACCTGCTTAATACCCTTGCTAACTTAAACATCGGAGTCCCTTGCAGGTACCCCCACCCTCCGGGAACGAAGGATCAGCACCACCACCGTGTCCAACAAGTCGGACACAGCGGCTCCAGCCACCGTCAACAGGTCAGATACAACAGCTCCGACCAAGTACCGAAGATCTCGTCCAAGATCGACCTACAATTTTAGGTAACCGTCGGAACATTGGCGCCGTTGCCGGGGAACCTAGAAGTCATCCCAGCACCATGGCGGACGACCATGACAACAACCACGGCTCAGATCTAGAGGATAGAACGCCGCACAAAAACACGGACACTACACCAAAAGATACTCCCCAAATCAACAAAAAGAACTCCCCAAACGAGGGAGCCCTGGATGCGTTTCAAGATCGGCTAAAACAACTTGAGGAAGAAGCTCTACGCCAACGAGAGGCTGAGAAGGACCTGCAAAGAGAAATAAGGCGACGTCGGAAATTGGAGAACAAACTCCTAAAACTTGAAGCCGATGTCAAGACTAAAGCCGGCTGTTCCACTCCTGAAGATAGCACCCGCAAAGAGCAAGATCCATTTACCAAAGAGATCATGAAGACAAGAATCCCAAAATCCTTTAAACTCCCAGACATGACCTTGTACGACGGCACTACGGATCCCAGCCATCATCTCAGCAATTTCAGGAGCAGAATGTATCTCACAGACGCCTCGGATGCAGTTCGGTGCAAAGCCTTTCCAACTACTTTAACAAAAATAGCAATTAGATGGTTCGATTACCTCCCTCCTTGATCCATCTCGAGTTTCGACGACATGGCCAAGAAGTTCCTGGCCAGATTCTCCATCCAAAAGGACAAAGCTAAACATGCGCCGAGCTTACTGGGAATCAGACAAGGAGAGAGGAAAACCCTGCGCAACTACATGGAGAGATTCAACAAGACCTGCTTGGATATACAAAACCTGCCAACAGAAGTCGCTATCATGGGCCTCATTAATGGCCTGCGAGAAGGGCCTTTTAGTCAATCTATATCAAAGAAGTACCCTACATCTCTGAACGAGGTGCAAGAACGAGCGGAGAAGTACATCAACATGAAAGAAAACTCCCGATTAGGAGAGACCTCAAAGGCCGGGTTCACCTCTCGGGATAAAGATAAAGATTCCAGAAAGAAAGAAGATCGCCATGGAGAGAAAATAAAAAAATACCACAACTACACCCCTCTTCGGGTGTCTCTTATGGATATCTACAGAGAGGTTTGCAATACAGAAAAAATACAACTAGCTCGACCACTCAAAGGCAAAAAAGGAGGAAGAAACCGGGCTGAATATTGTGAATACTGTCGGATCCGGGGGCACTCCACCAACGAGTGTTTTGACTTAAAAAACATCATAGAAAAGCTCGTACGAGAAGGAAATTTAGATCGATACCTGGCAACCCATGATGATGAACAAAGGAAAAGAAGAAGAGCAGAAGATGTCGGACCAACCGTGCGGTCATCCCGGACGCCAGAAAGACATATCCACATGATACACAGCGGATTTGCCTGGGGAGGAATCTCCAAATCATCCCGCAAAAGACATCTCAAAGACGTATACCACGTCGCAGAAAGGAAAGAAGCACCCGACATCCCGGCAATCACTTTTACCAAGGAAGACGCATCCGGCATCGCGACAGGGCATGACGATCCCATGGTCATCACTATTATACTGGCAAACGCAAATCTTCATCGCACCCTGATAGACCAGGGGAGCTCTGCCAATATCTTATTCAAAACCGCTATCGACAAACTTGGCTTAGAAGAAAAAGAACTCAGAGCATATCCGGACAGCCTGTTCGGGTTAGGAGACACCCCGGTTCAACCAATGGGATACATCCCGCTCCACACAACTTTTGGAAAGGGAAGTCAGTCAAAGACACTCAAAATAGATTACATCGTCGTTGACGTAAGCTCAGCCTACAATGCCCTAATAGGTCGGGCAACGTTAAATCAACTCGGCGCAATAGTCTCGACCCCGCATCTATGCATGAAGTTCCCGATCGCCGAAGGAATAGCCACAGTAAAGGCAGATCAGAAGATGGTGCACCGCTGTTACAACGAGAGTCTAAACCTCAGAGGGAGAGGAGAAGAATTCCATACAATCAAGCTCGGAGGAGTTAGGAGGCGGGAAGAGCTCCGCCCACAACCTGAAGGAGAAGTAGAGAAAATCCAGATTGGGAACACCCCAGACCAAACAACCAACATCGGCATACTCCTAAAAGGGGACATAAAAAAATCACTCATACAGTTCCTACGCGACAACGCCGACCTCTTTGCGTGGAAGGCCGCAGATATGCCAGGCATAGATCCCAAACTAATGTGCCACATGCTAGCAGTCTACTCAGGATCTCGGCCGGTACAACAAAGGCGCGGAAAGCTAGGACCAGAACGCTTTCAAGCAGTGGAAGAACAGGTACGAGCTCTACTGAAGGCAGGCTTCATAAGAGAAGTCAAATACCCGCTATGCCTTGCTAATGTTGTTTTGGTAAAAAAGTCAAATGGAAAGTGGAGAATGTGCACCGACTATACTGATCTCAATAAAGCTTGCCCGAAAGATCCTTATCCACTCCCAAACATCGACGCATTGGTAGATGCTTCCTCCGGATACAAATACCTCTCCTTTATGGACGCATACTCAGGATATAACCAAATCCCAATGTACCTACCCGACCAAGAAAAAACCTATTTCCTTACCCCAAAGGCAAATTACTGCTACATCGTTATGCCTTTCGGTCTCAAAAACGCAGGAGCCACTTACCAAAGGCTAATGAACAAAGTTTTTTTGGATCACATCGGAAAGATCATGGAGGTCTACGTGGACGACATGCTAGTGAAGACGCAAAATGAAGAGATGTTACTATCCGACCTGACACAAGTATTCAACACCATAAGACGACACGGCATGCGACTCAATCCCATGAAATGTACCTTCGCAGTGGAAGCTGGTAAATTCTTGGGTTTTATGATCACACAGAGAGGAATCGAAGTGAACCCGGACAAGTGCAGGGCCGTACTTGACATGAAAAGCCCGACTTGTATCAAAGAGGTACAGCAACTCAACGGGCGGTTGGCGGCCTTGTCCAGATTCCTGGCGGGATCAGCAATACGATCTCTCCCCTTCTACGCCACTCTAAGGAAGGGAAAGGAGTTTGAATGGACAGTTGAATGTGAGCAAGCCTTCCAAGACTTCAAAAAATTTCTGGGATAACCACCTATATTAGGTCGGCCACGGGAAGGAGAACCACTCATCTTGTACCTCGCAGTAGGAAATCGGGCAATAGCCTCAGCACTGGTCCGAGAAGACAACAGTGGGCAACAACCCATATACTTTATCAGCAAAGCATTACAAGGGTCCGAACAGAACTATCAAAAAATAGAAAAATTCCCTTACGCTCTCATAATAACATCTCGACGACTTTGTCCATACTTCCAGTCTCACACCATTAAAGTTTGGACCAACCAGCCCATAAAAGAAATCTTACAGAAAACAGACTTGGCAGGTAGAATCTTGCAATGGGCAGTCAAG
Organism: Arachis hypogaea; assembly: GCF_003086295.3. Lineage (NCBI taxonomy): Eukaryota > Viridiplantae > Streptophyta > Magnoliopsida > Fabales > Fabaceae > Arachis > Arachis hypogaea. The sequence goes on from NC_092037.1 coordinate 68,380,012, forward strand.
TTGTCTGAATTTGACCTTCAATACGAAGCACGGACGGCCATCAAATCTCAATATCTGGCCGACTTCATTGCAGAATTTACGGACACACCGGAAATCCCCGTAGTATGGAATCTATATGTGGATGGCTCCTCGAACAAAATAGGAAGTGGCGCAGGCGTCATACTTGAAAGCGACCAGGGGACCCAAATAGAACTCTCCCTTAAATTCGGGTTCCCTGCCTCAAACAATAAAGCAGGAATATGAGGCACTATTAGCTGGTTTGAAGCTGGCTGGGGAGGTGGGAGCTCAAAAACTTATCATCTTTAGCGACTCACAAGTAGTCACTTCACAAATAACAGGAAGCTACCAAGACAAAGATCTCATTATGAAAAAGTACTTGGACAAAACCAAGGAATAGCTCGGACAACTCGGAGAGTATGAGATCTGACACATACCCCGAGAACAGAATGCCCGGGCCGATGCACTCTTAAAACTAGCCAGCACCAAACCAGGAGGCAACAATAGAAGTCTTATCCAAGAAACTCTATAAAAGCCATCAATCCCAGACGAAGAAAATGTCCTAGCCATAACAGGTCGCAATCAGGGATGGATGACCCCCATAATTAATTACCTCACGACAGAGGCCCTCCTTACAGATGAGAAAGAGGCAAAGAGGTTAAAACGGGAAGTACAATACTACACCATCATAAACAATACTTTATACAAAAGAGGAATTTTAACACCATTGCTAAAATACGTGCCGACTTCCAACACTAAGGATATCCTAGAAGAAGTACACAATGGCATTTGTGGCAATCATCTCGGAGCGCAAGCACTAGCCAAAAAAGTACTTCCGGCAGAATTCTATTGGCCAACTCTACAAAAAGAGGCCACAGAATTCGTAAAGACATGTTCGCCATGTCAAAAGCATGCCAACTTCCACACCGCTCCGCCAGAGGAGCTCATCAGCGTAACCTCACCTTGGCCATTTGCAAAATGGGGACTCGATCTCCTCGGACCTTTCCCTCAAGGGTCAGGACAAGTCAAATTCCTCATAGTAGGAATAGACTACTTCACAAAATGGATCGAGGCAGAACCCCTAGCCAATGCCACAGCTCAAAGAAGTCAGAAATTCCTATATAGAAACATCGTCACAAGGTTCGGAGTCCCATACTCCATCACTACAGACAATGGTACCCAGTTCATAGACACAGGGTTTAGAAAACTAGCGGCCGACCTAAATATAAAGCAACAATTTATCTCTGTTGAGCACCCCCAAGCCAATGGGCAAGCCGAAGCTGCTAACAAAGTTATATTAGCAAGGATAAAACGAAGATTACAGGATGCAAAGGGAGCCTGGACTAAGGAACTCCCACAAGTCCTATGGGCGTATCGAACGACTCCACATTCCACGACAAATGAGTCACCCTTCCGATTAGCTTATGGAATGGAGGCAATGATCCCAGTGGAAGTCGAAGAAGGATCACCCAGAGTAATTCATTTTAGCAAAAAAGTCAATTCCCAACTTCAAAGGGAAGAGCTCGATTTACTTCCAGAAATCCGAGAGAAAGCTCGAATCAGGGAAGAGGCGTTGAAAAGACGAATGGCCTCCAGATATAACCGAAAAGTAATACAGTGGGCCTTTGTTGAAAACGACCTTATCCTTATCCAAAACGACATAGGAACAACTCGACCCGAAGAAGGAAAGCTGGCAGCAAACTGGAAAGGACCCTTCCGAGTCATAGAAGTATTGGGAAAGGGCTACTACAAACTTTCCGAACTCGACGAGCGAGAGCTTCCTAGATCATGGCACGCCTGCAACCTGAGAAGGTACTATAGCTAGGGATGATAAAAGATCTTGAACGAAGCGCACTCTTTTTTCTGAAAAAGGTTTTGTAACGAGGCGCCCCGACAAGACTTACAAATCACCCGACTTAGGAAGTTAAATCCTCATGAATATTTGCATTCTTTTTTAATAAAATTTGTTCAAATTCTCTACAAACGATCAAGTCATATTATTCTAAAACATTCATTACCCGATTATAAAGCTACAGATCGACAAAAAGTGAAAACCAAATTCACTGCGCAATCACGACAAAAACAAGGACTAAAAATCCAAATTCTACAAAATCGGCAAAGATGAAAACAAGAATAATACAAGAAGTTATAGAAAGTGATCCATAGAAAGGACCTGACGAGGTCCTAATAAAGTGGATTGCTATAAAATAACTTAAAGGTTGGCCGACACGAAGAGTCAGACCAACCACAACAACCCAAGTTATAAGTAAAGTCCTAGAAAAAAGTCTGGCCAACCCTATAAAAGAGGATTACTATAACTTCGAAGAACCCGATATGATGAAGTCGGACTCCTACAAAAAGTTACAAAAAGATAGTCCCTGAAAGAGACCTAAAACAAGGTCCAAAAAAGAGGATTATCAAGTAACTCGACAAGGGCTCACGTGACAAAGTCAGCCCGGAAAGATAAAGTTACAAAAAGATAGTCCCTGAAAGAGACCTAAAACAAGGTCCAAAAAAGAGAATTATCAAGTAACTCGACAAGGGCTCGACGTGACAAAGTCGGCTCGGAAAGAAAAAGTTACAAAAAGATAGTCCCTGAAAGAGACCTAAAACAAGGTCCAAAAAAGAGGATTATCAAGTAACTCGACAAGGGCTCGACGTGACAAAGTCGGCCCGGAAAGATAAAGTTACAAAAAGATAGTCCTTGAAAGAGACCTAAAATAAGGTCCAAAAAAGAGGATTATCAAGTAACTCGACAAGGGCTCGACGTGACAAAGTCGGCCCGGAAAGAAAAGGTTACAAAAAGATAGTCCCTGAAAGAGACCTAAAACAAGGTCCAAAAAAGAGGATTATCAAGTAACTCGACAAGGGCTCGACGTGACAAAGTCGGCTCGGAATGATAAAGTTACAAAAAGATAGTCCCTGAAAGAGACCTAAAACAAGGTCCAAAAAAGAGGATTATCAAGTAACTCGACAATGGCTCAACGCGACAAAGTCGGCCCGGAAAGATAAAGTTACAAAAAGATAGTCCCTGAAAGAGACCTAAAACAAGGTCCAAAAAAGAGGATTATCAAGTAACTCGACAAGGGCTTGATGTGACAAAATCAGCCCAGAAAGATAAAGTTACAAAAAGATGATCCCTGAAAGAGACCTAAAATAAGGTCCAAAAAAGAGGATTATCAAGTAACTCGACAAGGGCTCGACGTGACAAAATCGGTCCGGAAAAATAAAGCTACAGAAAATAACTCAGAAGAACCCGGCATGACGAAGTCGGCACAAAAGACAAAGAGTTATCAAGTAATCTCTGAAAAGAGAATTGAACAAGGACCAGGTAGGAGAATTACAGAAAGGACTCATAAAAGCTCGACATGATGGCCACCCGAAAACCTCAAAAAGCAAATCTTAATAAGAGACCTCAGAAAAGGTCCAACAGAAATGGATTATTGAAGATAACTTCGGGACAAAGAAAGAAGACCAACACACAAGGTTGATTCAGACTTAACAAGAAGTCGGGCTACAAACATAAAGAAAATAAAGGTCTAATCCAAACACAAGTCGCAGTAACAAACTCAAAAAACCATCAAGTCTGGTGACTACTTTGTTTAACGAAAATAAAGTTGCTAAAGCGAAAGCAACTGGAGAAGTACCCAAAATCAGAAGCAGGCTTTACAAAATAAAAAGTTCAAAAGCCCACAGGCTGGGCTATACCAAAATATACCAAAGATAATTAAATAGAATCAGGAGGTCCTCCACTAGTGGCATCAACATGAGGTGAAGGAAGACGAGTCTGGAGAGGCACCGCATCCACTGTCCCGTCGCCTCGATTCAAGATCTGACAATCAGGATCTGGCTCAACTACGGTCAAGGGGGCTGAAGAAACCGGCATAGCAGAAGCTTTAAGAGGAGGCGCAGGAGGAGGTTCAATGTCATCATCAGGATCATCCGGGACAATCTTGCCATCCTTTACTACGTTATCAAGACTAACGAGAGTCAAATCGGCATCAGGGGCAACAATCCGGAACTGCTCCATCAGGTTCTCATAGGCGGCAGTCACGCTGCCCACAAGGTGACCCTGGAGCTCGGCATAATTAACCCGAGAAGTTTCCAAGTCATCTCGAAGATGCACCAACTCCCTATAAGCTGAGACATAGCTATCCTTGTGCTTCAATGCCATGTCCTCAGCCAACTTCAAGAAAGCCGCCAAGGCGATAGAGCTAGCCTTCTCACCCTCCAGTTCCTTTTCTACCTTTGCCAACTTTACCTCCAATTCCTCCTTCAGACCCTTAATCCGATCAAACTCCGATTTAGCCTCTTCCATGAAAGACTTCGTAGCATGAATCGGGATACCCTGAACAGTTCAGAAAATAGCCACACCCATATGTGCCATTTTCACACTGTTTCTGGTGATGAAGTCTAAATGCTGAAGAAGGGACACGTCATCCATAGAAAGCGCACCGTAAAGGGCAACTTGCTGGTCGACAAACTCAACAGCATCAAAATCTGGGGCATCCAGGTTAAATGGCTCATTTGTTTTCTGCCTTTTTGAGGAAGGAGCACCAGAAGCAGCAGTAGAAGTTTGTGGAGGATCTACCAGGCGAACCCGAGGAGTTGGGATCACCCTCCTCTGTCCAGCGGAACCTGGTACAGGCGGTTTCATGGTGGTTTGAGAAGAGCCCTCCCCTGCCGCTTTGACCGAGATGTTTTGTGCAGCGGCTGCCTTCCTGGCTTTTTTGAAAGCCTTCATGGAGTTGTTATTTTTTGATATTTCTGAAAAACAGAAAAAACAGAAACAACAAATAAAAGTCATGGATCACAGGGATAAAATAGAATAAAATAGCACGTCAGTCAATACCCAACACTTTTCGGACCAAAGAGGGGTCCCCCAGAAATTTCTTAGTATCCAGATGCGGAGACTCCCCCCAAATATCCTCCAATACGCTCACAAAGGCCTGTTCGACCCCGTCCAACATCTCCCAAGTATACCGAGACACTATGACAATCTTTTGCCACTCAAGAGGAAAAGCAGGTTCATCATTTTCATCAAGAAAAAAGGGGCGAACCCCCTCGACAGCTCGTACTTTAAAGAAATAGTTTTTAAAATCCTTAAAGGACTCATCATACATGGCAAAGACCTTGTGCCCTTGGGCAGATCTAAAGGAAACCCAAGAAGCTTTCTTTTTTGAAGAGGCCCCAGGCTTGGCCGAAACAAACAAATAGAGGAAAAGAGTTAGAGAAGGCTTGATGCCTAACTCTTGACACAACAGCTGAAAATTTTTTATAAAACTCCACGAATTGGGATGAAGTCGGGATAGAGCAATGTTACAAGATCACAACAGGTTGGTCTCAAAAGCGAAAAAAGGAAAAGTAATGTCCAATAGACTAAAGAAGTATTCATAAGCATAAAAGTAGGGATGCTCCCCTTCAATAGAAGTAGGAAAACAAACTCTCTCATTGGAATCAGGCGCTACCAGCTCGTAATTCCCTTCCTGGGCACCACTACCACAGACCCTATGATGTTTTCGTAGCTCTCTACAGAAGTTAGAATCCACCACTGAAAGACATAGAAGAACCATGGAATCTACCCAATCGGCCATGCCCTCAGAGACTCGGGAAGACGTCTCAACAATATTCTTGCAAGAAGCCATAAGACCAACTAGTCCTACAACAAAGAAAAGAATATCGGATTACTAAAACACATCTCGGACAGCAGCAAAACAACTCGACCACACAACCCAGTACATTACAAGCAACAAAAGGAGTCCCCAGGACTTACGTTGAAAATCCTGGGGCACCATTTGGGGGGCAAGCCACAATACAAGAACCCAATGAGATTTACAAAGATTCACACCCCAACAACAATGTTCCCCTTTCAAATCAGAAACAACAACCAAAGCAGAAATTATCAAAGAAAACATCGTCTTCACCAAAAGAGAAACTACCAACAGAACCTAAAACCACTAAAGGAACAACCTTTTTCAAGCAGCAGCAACATGCAAAACCCTAGAGACACTAAACGGAAGGGCAAAAAGAGGACCAGAACATGTACATCACAGCGGCAGTCAAGCATGGCAATACGAAAAGATTCAGGCTTTCCAACATAGATACAGGCAAAATCGAAACTTCATTGAAGAATCACATTCCAAAGCAAATAAAGAAGCAGGGAAAAAAACCAGCCTGAAGAAAAGAGGAAGCCCTGAAGAAGATGATCGCACTCCAAAAACAAACACCAAATGATCGCCAAGCAAACGTCGCAGAAATGAGAAAATCACAAAACAAGAAAAGAGAGAAAGAAGGTTACGAAGAAAAGAAACCGTTTTTAGATATGAAGTTCAAAAACAAAGAGATCCAGAGAAAACGGAGCATCAAAAACCAATTAATGGGGCATTAAAAACCCTCGCACGTTCCCAACGCTAGGATGTTAATCCAAAGCGCACGTTTTCAAAAGGAAGCGAAACGTTCTGCATTCAAAAAAGGAACACCTACAAGGGAGAAATCGACAAAATGCTCGAGTTCGGCTTCACCTGAAGGTTCGAAGTCCTAAAAACTAAGACTCTACCTCCAAATAAAGACCGAGCTCGAGCAGGGGCACTGTTCATACCCTGGGTCGAGCTCTCCGACCCAGGATGTTCTACAGACAAAGCGACCGACCTCTTTAAGGTCAGGAGGACCCGACCTCTTCTCAAAGAGGTCGGCCAAATCACAGGAAGGCTCAATAAAGGGCCCAAACGGAGGAACATGCCCCAAATCCTAAGGCAGCCCAAGCCTACAGAGAGAATAGCGGTTCCCTTGAAGATAAGATGACCTCAATTAAAGATAAGATAAAGATAAGATAAGATAACTAACTTATCTTATCTAAGAAAGTCACTCTATGCCATTATAAATACACTGGAACACCCAATTATAACTCATACTCTGATTCTACTTAATACCTGCTTAATACTCTTGCTAACTTAAGCATCGGAGTCCCTTGCAAGTACTCCCCACCCTCCGAGAACGAAGGATCAGCACCACCACCGTGTCCAACAAGTCGGACACAGCGGCTCCAGCCACCATCAACAGGTCAGATACAACAGCTCCGACCAAGTACCGAAGATCTCGTCCAAAATCGACTTACAGTTTCAGATAACCCTCAAAACATGAACCAAAACCCAAATAACTCCCAAAATCCTTACTCCATACTACAAGTTTAAATCCCAATATATTCTATCCACTCATCTCAATATCACATCCATTCTAAATTCAACAAATCATATTTCAATTATTCTTAATTCAAAGTACTCCTATCTACTTATAACAACAACACCAAGCATCATGGTTCCAAAATCAATTAACAATGCTCATATATGCAATAATCTACATTAACATCAGAATTCGCTTAACTTATAACCCAATCAATTATCATAAATATTATCAAATTCTCTAAGCAATCAACACATATCAATTCATTAACAAAATCTGACCTAGAGTTTACATGTCATTAAATAAAGATTATCCAAAAACAAACTCTATTTTGGGTGTCGACGCACGTAACACGGTAGAGTTGAGATTTGAGCTCTAACGTCTCCTTATCCAATTAAAAATCTTATTTTAGCTAAACCCACAATTCATGATTTTAAAAATTAAAAAGAAAAAAGAGAAAAATCACTCCTCTTACTTTTATTTCTTGAAAATCCAATTGCTCTTCTCATATAGAAAGATGAGTGGAATTGAATTATAATACAAACAAATGAGTCATTAGACCGATTCATTAAGAGTGTGTTTGAAAAGTCTAGAATCAAAATTCTTTTGAGAATTGAATTTGTTTCTTTATTTTAGAACATAAAAAATATTTGAATTTATATTCTTTTAAAAATTTTAATTCTCATTTTTAAGCCAAAAATAAATCAGACCTAAAATAGCTCTGATTTGCAAATCCATTCTAATGAGATTTGTATTTAAAGTTAAAATATCTAAATTAATTTTATTATAATTTAATATTTTAAATATATTTATTTTCTTTTAAAAAATTTATACTTATAAGTCTTTTTGTTAATTAAGTTTAATCAAATTGAACAATAAAATTTAAATAAATAAATTGATGAGAATAATAAAAATAAATTTTATTACTTTTAAACTAATTTAATTAAACTTAGTCAACCAAAAAATTTGTACGTAAAATATTATTTATTTATTTTTATTCATTTTATCTTTCTTTTTGTTTGAGCCCCTCCAACCTTCATGGTTCTCTTCTTCTCTACGCTTCACCATCATTTATCACACGAGTGTTAGGGGACAGTAACTTTTGTGTTTTGTAACTATCAATTGGCCATTAATAGTATTTTTAATAGTGTGAGATTACATCCAGTAGTAAAAGATCACTCACTTTTCTTTTGATGGTTAAATACTGGCCACAAAACACAAAAATTACTAGCCGCTAGACTTTTCCTATCATCACATCGCATCTTCTCTCTCCTCTTCCTTTCCTTCACAATTACTATAAGAAATAAATAGTTTCTTTAATTGAAGGTAAAATACCAATGTTAAATATATTTTTGAGATTTATTTTTAATTTAATTTTTTATTCCAAATTTAAGAATCGACGTAAGAATTGAATTAAAAATTTTCAAACACACGCTAAAATGGGTTAAGGGTAATTTTGTAAATTTGTCCCTAGATCTGCCCATGGCCTAAAATCAAAGTTATTTGTCTCGGCCTGTCTACTAAATAATTTTCCGGTTTATTTCGTTTTGTTTAGTCGTCTCGGTTGACCAAAATGTGTTGAATTTCCTGTGACACGGAATTTATTTGGATTATGATATAATTATACTTCTACATTCTAATTAATTTTTCTGACCCTTAATTTATAGGTGGATCCTCTATTTGCACTAAAAAGATTGGGTCAGTTGGACTAAATCGAATAGTTTAAACCATTCTCAATTTAATTAATTATGAAATTAACTAATGACATTATGATTCTCAAAAAAATAAAAAGACTAGAATACAATAACTACCTTTAATCATATAAATTTTTTTCATTAATATTTTGTATTATTAATTCACTAGTACTCATGGTTTCATAAACCCTTATACTCTATTTTATTTTGAGTTTTGATGTGATCTCATTATGCAAGTGTTTATTGAGTTTTATATTTTTAAAAGAACAAATGATGCAATAAATTAATTATTTAGCATTTAATTTAAATATGAGATTTTATATTCAAATATGCAAAGAAATAATTTATTTTCTATGTTAAATAAATAAACAATTAAATTTATCGTGCAATAACACACAATAGAGTGTAATTTATTACTCTCTAGTTTTTTGGAAAAATACCAGCATAATTGTCTAAATTTAATATCCAATAATACATTATGATGATATTTTTTATATAGTTAAACATAACATTTCTCTCCAAAGTAAAACATTTTATTATAACAACATAGTACATTATTATTATTCTAAAATTATTCAAAATATTCTCATTCCAACAGAATAGTTCTAAAATAAAAGTAAAGGTACTTGCATGAACTTTAAAAGATCACAAAAAAATGATAGTTTTCCAGCAAATCAGCGAAAAAAATTGTTTACGAAATTATTGTTGGGTTTTAGGTGTGAATATAAGTCACACATTAGATAAAAATAGATTAAGTAAAAATGTATCTTATAAAAGATTTATAAGCCCATTTTCATGAGATTTCGTATCAACATACATAATATATTTGATCTATTATTATAATTACTCATTCGATCTGTTCATCCAAACTTCTTGTGTTTCTTTATATCCCGTTAGCTAGACATCACCGTAAAAGAAAATAAAAATAAAAATAAAAATAATAGTGAGACCAATGATACTGTTATAATTATCAAATCATGGTCTCATGATATGTCCTAACCTTTTGGTTGGTAGTAATAGCAGTCAGCTTTATTGAGAAATGTGTCTGAGAAGACAAAAGCAAAGACCAAATAATAGTAATAATATTAAAAAATACTGTAATACGAATTTCGGACTACCAGCCGAGATACGTTAAAAAAAAAAATGAAAGTGTTTTATCCTATTTGCAATTTGCATATTAGAAATATTGTTAATTTTTTATTTATGTTAGTAAAAAGTTCGTTCATATTTTTTTTAATCGAAGATGAAAAGATTTGAACTTACGATCTTTTAAATGAGTACGAGAGACTATACTATTTAAGTTATAGTTCATTAATAAAATTTGTACATGCTTAAAATAAGATATATAATAAAATGTATAAACATAAATTAATTTATATATGTCTATAAATATAAATTTATTAGTATTTATTTTATTTATTAAAAAATTATTAAATATATATTAAATTATTATTTGTATAAATTTTGAAACGTTTATTTTAATGAATGCATTAAAAAACTTAAATTTCAAATATTTTTATAAAAAAAAGTTTTAATTAATTCATAAATAATTGAAGGAACAGCAAAATCCAAAGAAGAAAAGGTTGCCAACCAGCAAAGTCCTCTCACTGTTGTTGCTGGGGTCACAGATCTGACACCACTCTTCTCTCCTCAGATTCCTTTCTTATCTGCCTCTTCTCCTTCTTCTTCTTCTTCCTCCTCTCTTCTCCTTCATTCCTAGCTAGCTTCTACTCCTACTACAACCAGCTTAGCAAGCCATTCAAACCCATGCAAAACCACACATATTCTTTTTTGAAATTCTACTTTTACTTTTATTTAAGAAAAAGAAATTTAATAGGAAAGAATAAATATATATAACAATTTTTTACATGAATATGTTTATATTTTGAAATTATAATTATATATATGTTTAAAAAATAAAATCAAGTATGAAAAGTATATTAATAAAAAATAAAAAATACAATAATTCTCTTTTCTTTATTTTTAACATGATTAAATGTCATATTTTTATATATATATTCTTAAACAATAATTCAATCATTCATTGTTAAAAAATATTAATAGATAGATAATATCCTTTCTTATTTCAACAAACTTAAAAAAAAAACAATAATTTTATTTAAATTAGAGAACTAAACTTCAATTTAGTTAGTGTAATATTAACTAATTGGACTAGTGACTCCAACTTCATTATCAATAAACTTGCTAAATTTTTTATTAAGTTGATTTATTTATTATTTTTACTTTCGACACTAGATCAAATTTAACAAGATAACTATTATAACATGTTGAGTTTAATGAATTAACATGAAACTTTTTTAAAAAAACTATATATTTTGTTGCGGTAGCAAGTACAATACAACAATAAGCGTAAATATATACATCTATATATAATTATTAAATTTTTTTCAAATTTTTTGTGAGGACAAATGCTCTCCTCTAATCTCACACACATGAGTTCGTCTCTAAAAATAACAATAATTAAACTTTAAACAATTCTTTTGTTTACAAATACTTCAATATTATGTCATAATAAACATTCTTATTAACTTAAATTATTAGATAAACCTCTCTTCTTTTGTTATTATTTTTTTACTTTGCATAGTTTTAAATCTCCATCCACAACCACAATTGCAATAGTAATAACGAAATACTATTGTTATTATGATGCCCACCGAATCCGCACCAACAATATAATTCTAGCTGTTGCGTATATTTTTTTCTCCAATTTCTATATCAAACCACTATATGAGATATATAATTATTCATTTGTCTTATTCTAACAACTTAAATTTTTATAATAAATAATTTCATGATATAATATCAAAATTTTTAAGACCAAATTAAAAGGTATAACATATAATCTTTGTTATCCAAAAATAAGAAAATATTCAACATAATGCAAACTAAATGGAAAATTAATGACTTAAACACACAATCATACTTCAAGTCCTGAAAAAAAATCCTGGTGTGAGAGGTTTATCTTAGCACCATGGATGTTTCAAAACTGTGATTTCAATCATGGTTTTCTTAGGTAATTATTTTGATTCATTTATCTCCAAACAAATAAACTAAATAAGTTCCACTCCAAATATCCTCTAGATAATTAGCTAGTAACCGTTATTGTTATAATGTTATAGCCATATGATTATTGGCACAAGAACAAGATATGCATACAATAATAATCTATTCAATTATCTTAGAACAATAAGTATCACTCATACGAAGAATAATAGGGTTAAATATAAAACAAGTAAAAAACAATGACAATTAAAATCTGTCGAACTGTCCAAAATTTAAAGGAAAGATAGGAAGAGCACTTTGAAAAGTAAAAGTAAATCTAAAGAGAAAACACCACCAATATATTCAAACGATACCAAACACAAATTTGAAATCCCCTTTTCCTTTTCTTTTTCCTTTGTCATCCTTATTAGAGATACAAGGACAAAAAGCAGACAAAAAAAAAAAGAAAGAAAGAAATATTTAAAGAAGAAAAGAGATCAAGCATATATTCGCCATATATACTAATTAAATGTCCATGCCATCAACACCATATATATCAACATACATCACCATTTACACATGAAATTAGAAGAAGAAAAAAATGAGTACATAGATACATAGATATAGTGTCTCCCGCTATACATTTCCATCCTTAGAAATATTATAAATATATAATATATATCATTGTTTTAATAATTAACAGTGATGATGATAATAACAAACCTCTCAACTTAGAACAAACAATATTAATGTTTTTGATCTAATAATAATAGTAATAATATTAAAGATGACAGTTACATAAATCTGCCGCTACAAATCCCCGTGCCATCTTTAATTCAGTTATTCCCTCTCTATGCTACTTACCGGTTTTGAATAGGGTTTGGACCACTTGGAACTTCATGTTCATCAGCTCCGAATTCTCTACTACCAGCATCTTTAGAAGAAGTATGTGAGATATGATTATGAGGATGATGGGTTTTCTGAGGTTGAGGGTGCAAGCTTGTATAAGAAGAAGACATAGTTGATTCTGATGGTAATGATTTTGTGGGTACATGGGAGAAATTGAAGAGTAAGAGGAAAATGAAGAGAAAAGCAAGGAATTGAAACAAAGAGTAACAGTGTGATGATTTTGAGAAAACAAAGGTTTGTGATGATGATGATGAAGAGTTTTTGGATTCAGCCATGCAATTTGAAAGAAGAAACCACCCCCCAAGAGCCAAGAAAGGGTTCAATATCCATGTACCAGCCTAGAACCCAAGGCTTTGATGAGAGAGAAAGAGAGAGTGAAGAGAAGAAGGTTCAGAAAAAAGTGATTAGTGGAAAGGTGGGTTTTGGGAATTCGATGCACATTTTAGTGTGAGAACAAATGTAAGATCTGACTGATCACCAACTTAACATGCAAGTTTTAATAGCTGAAACTACATCAAATTAACTTTTAATTACTTCATTTTTCGCTGTAAATTTTTTTATTTTATTTATATTTTCAAATTTAAAATTAATAAATATTAACTGAAGTGAACTAAAAAAATAAAATATTACAGGATGATTATAATTTATTATTTTTAACTACTACAATTAAAAAGTATATTATTAAAATAATAAACTGAAAAAATTGAATTAATAGTTAAAAATAATAATAGAAAATAGTAAATTTTAATAGTGTTCGAATATTTTTTCTTAAGAAAAATTGGGTCGATAGTTAAATATGGTTTAATATGAAAGCTAAGGAGGTGGTGGTGCCCATTACCCATACATACATAGCCATACGGCTTAATTAATTACCGTAAAGGCCACGTTAGGTATATATTATCTTCATTTTAATTATATAGGTATAACATAATATAATACAACCGCCATTTAAGCTTTATTGTTGCCCGAGATGGATGATTATTAGGTGTAGTATTTTGCCCCTGTTAAGAATTTTTTTCTTTTTTAAAAAATAATAAATACTCGAATTAGTTCTTAAAAAAAATTCAAATCGTGCATTTTAATTTTTAATAAGTACTTTTCATTTTCTAAATTTTTTTTATTGGATAAATTGGTTTCTCAAATACTTTTAATTAAATGTTTAATATGTATATTTGACAAAAAAAATTTTCTCACGATAATTAGATCTTAATAAATATCATTAAAAGGTAAATTAATTTTTTTTAAAACGATAAAGAGATGTATCTATTCAATGAAATTAATTTTTTAAAATTTTTAGAGAATAAAATTTGTAGAGACCAGAGTGTTTAATATAAAATTTTCTGTAAATTAATTTGGGTATTTATTCTTAAACAAAAATTTTTTAATAGTAAAGATAACAACACTAATCGAACTTGCAGGTATTTAATCTCCTCCTACCTGGTCAGGTAATTACCTGATTTAGTATTGGACAAATTTTTTAAAAAATGATTAGATTTAGAGAATATTCATTTTAGTATCTATATATGTAAATAAATTAGTGAATAATTAATAATATGTGTTTTAACATTATATTATTCGTATATTTTTAGTTTAATTAGTGTTATAAATATAATCGTAATTATATAAATTTTAAAATTTAGTTTTATTTGTTAAATTTTAATAATTATAGTTGTCCATAGAAACATGACAAATACATGCAAGAACAAATTATGATTTAATTTTTTATTATCTACAAATAAAAATAAAACTAATTTTATAAGATTATCGTAGGACTAGTCAGGATTAGATAAGGCAAAAATTTGCCATTACTCACTTCATTATTATCCTTAATTCAGAGAGGCATGGATGCTTCTTTGTAAAATTTCAATCAAGTCAAATGAAAAAAAAAGTTAAAATTTTATTGGATTTAGTTATCACATATATTACAAGAGCACATATTAAAATTATTATTGATAAAATTTTTTATTTTTTTAATAAATACATAATAAATATATTAAAATTTTAATTTTATATTTTTATATAAAATTTTTTAATTAATAACTTTAATTTGTATCTACTTTACGACATATATTAATTAAATCTTATAAAAAATTAATCGATCGGATAAAAATACTGAAACAAAACCTAATATATAATATTATATTTCAGAGCACATAATTTTTTATTTTTATCTATATATTAAATGATAAACTTGAATTTTTTTAATTTCAAGATAAGACAAAAGCATTTTATTATTAAATTCTTAACAAGTTTTTGATAAACACTTAAAGAAAAAGTATTAAATTTTTTAATGCGTTGAATATATAAAATTCTATAAATTCTTAACTCGTTAAAACTGAGGCCGTCTATTGACCACATGAATAAATATTAAAGGCATGTACAACGTTTTTTCTTTTGAAGCGTGTGTTTTTTTTTTTTTTTTTTTTTGTGTTTATGTCTCAACGGTTGTTAATTTTTTGTATTGATTGTGTCAAACAATTTTTTATGCGATTCTGCTAGGGAGTTAATTAGAGACATAGTTAATTGGAGTTAATTAATTAAAAAATAAGTCAATTATAAAAAGAATTATTATTTTATTTTTTAAATTTTAAAATTAAAAATAAAAAATTTAATTGAATTGATTTATATTATAATTAGTTTCTTAGATTTTTTGTATGCATTATCAAAGGACAAAGATGTTGCTAGAGGAAGACAAAAATACCTACGCTTCTGATGTTTGTAATATAAAATATGTTTATATTTTAAAGTAAATTAAAAATTTTACATATGTAATGTAAAATATTTGATTTTTTTTAAATTAATATTCACATTACATACGACCACACACGACACGATATGTGTTTATTAATTATTAACATTAATTAAATTTAAACATGATATATGCTTTAATAATGTGATTCTTCACTATATACAATTCTTAAATGAAACCTACGAGAAGATATTTGAGAGAAAATTGTATGACAATTGATGAGAGACACACTTGACCTATTAAGTGAGAAAAAATTGAAAAAAAAAATCAATTCTGCTAAATTAACTATAAAAGAGGATAGATGAGAGAGATTAATAAATTATAAAAATATCCTTAAAAATAAATTATATACTCCTACCAATAATAACTAGTATTTCAAAGGTTATTTAAAATGGGTGAATTTGGACCTGAACTTGAGGCCTAAACTTCTTTTCGAATGAGACGCTCTTTTGACTTTTCAGCTGACTGATGTTGTCCGAACTCTTTAGAAAAGTTATGGAGAATACCTGTAAAAGACTCCAATACCTAAGTTAGCAAGAGTTTTAGGCAGATTTTTAGTATATTGAAATTCGAACAATACCTAAGGGTATTAGGATATTTATAGTTGTAGGTGGTGAGCTAGTGAGCACTTATAAAGTAGTTTCACTTTTGGTAATGAATAATTACTCTATTTTGTTAGGAAGTTTCTTCAGAACCCCTTTTAACTTAGTAGGAGAGATTCTAGGAGTTATTATAATTCCATATTTAAATATATGAGCTTAATTATAAGAGTAATTAGGATTCTGCGTGTCAGGTCGTACAAATAAGGTCGGACTTATAAGTGAAGTGAGTTTGAACTCTGCATAAGAGTCGAATATATCAAGTCGGTCCTATGAGGTCGGGCGCACAAGCAAAGTGGATTTGGTCTTTGTATTTGAGCTTTATCTATTTTTGGACCTAGCTAAGATGTGGGTCAAGTTATTAACAGTGCCCCTACTCGAGGTCGAGTTTCATGAAGTCGAACTCGAACAATCAGATGATCAAGTCGAAATGTCGAGTTGTAAAGAAGTAGTTTGTAGTCTAAAGCCAAGGAGATTGGTCGACTCAATATGATTCGAATGATGTAACGTTTCCGTAATGTTTCTAACTCTGTAACTATTCGCGCGCTTTTTCATGCGTTATTATTTTGCTGTAGTATAGTTATTACTTTTTTAAAAGTTATCATTTTGTAATCTGATATTACAAGTCATTTTTATGTTCAATGAGACTTATTTTTCTTATATGATTTTTTTTTTGGCTAAGTCATTTTTTTAATTGAGTTATTTAAGACTCAATGACTTGTTTTAATATAAATCATTTTTTAAACTTACAGCTTCGATTTTGTATGACTTATTTTGATGTAAATAATTTATCTTGAAACTTGTAATTATTTCTAAGTATAATATCGTCTAGCTCATTCAAAGCGAGTAGTATTAAGGTTTCACGATTTGAGCCTTTCAAATCATTTAACTAGAGACATGGTTATTTCTGAGTCTAAATTTATACAACTCGTTTGGATCCAAGTTGTTTTAGGACTTTACAACTTGTTTTAAGTACAACTTGTTTAATTTGGGTCCTTCTAAATATGAGATCATCTTTATAACCCTCGAAGTGTCGCTTCTTGAGGTCGAACTTCATGAAGTCGAACTCGAGCAATCAAGTGGATCGGATGGTCAAGTTGGATTGTCGAAGTCAAATTTTCATGAAGCCTTTCAATGATTTATTCAACTAATTCAATTCGAATTGTTTCTAAAGTGATAGAATTTTGTACAACTTATTTTTAATACAAATTGCTTAGAACATATGGTTATTTTTTACTAGATTTTGTTCAACTCATGGGCTCGAGTAATTTTAATTGGAGAATTGATTTTATGTTTCGATTTTGTTCGAAGTGTTTTTACCATCCTTCCATTTCTTTTCAACTCTTTTCTGTATGAGTCATTTGGTTGGAGGATTATTTTTTCATTTCATTTTATTCGAGATGTTTACAATTCTTTCTTTCCTTTCTAACTCATTTCTGTACGAGTTGTTTGGTTGGAGGGTTATTTTTCTTGTCCTTTTTGCTTTTACCCTTTTAGGACTTTATTAACTTTTACGACACATGCTTCAACTTGCATGCTTTTGACTTTTCATTTTAGACTTTTTTTCTAAATCATTTTTTATACAAATTTACGGGTAATAGGAGTATTTTTACGATTTTGATTTCACTTCAATTTTTTTATACAATCCATCCTTGAATTCGGACCTCGTCACTTTATAGCCGCTGACTTTCAAACTCAATGCAGCTATTTTCGGGCTTTTTTCGAGCATGAGTTCAAGTCGTGTAAGTTGGATTCAATTTTACCTGTAGAATTGTAGATAACTTGCTTTATTAATCCTTTTGAAAGCAATTACATTAAGGAGCTCTTCCTTCTATTCCTGCTGAGGAGATCGTACAGATTGGCCCTACTGTGGAGGTCGTGTAACCTGAAGAGGTTGTACAGGTTGCCCCTACTGAAGAGGTCTCGCAGCTCATTCTACCCAAGAAGGACTCTCGAGCTGCTAAAGTTGGCCCTGTGCCTTAACTTTGATGGCCCGATTTGTGAGTTTTTACGGAACAATTTATTTTGTAATTTTGGATACTGTTTTGCCCTTTTTTGGCTTTGTTTATAGTACTTTTTTTGCTTACTTTGCAACTATCATGCTTTATTATTTTTATGATTTTTGAATCACTTAAGCATGCTTTATTTAGAGTGGTAGTTTACAAGTCATTTTTGAACGACTTGCCTTTGTTGTATGACTTATTTTTTGTCCAAGTCATATTTCGCTCAACTTATGAGTTCGAGCTGTTTTTAAGTTATCAGGTCGTGTTATAACCATTAGACACCAATTTCAACCTAGTCGCTTTATTTGAGCAACCATTAAAAGGTCGACTCGTGATTTTCGCGCTTTGCTTATTATAAATTGAGGCCTTAGGTGAAGGGATTATATGCTTATTCCCTTCTCTTTCTAGTTTTTACAAGGTTATCATCCTTGTATATGATACAACTCGTTTTACCTGAGTTGTTTAAAAAAAAACTTGATTGTAGGTACGGTCCGAAACCTTTTTATCCCGTTTTGTCCGACCTTAGGAGGTCGTTATTAAAGGAATTAAAAAATTGCCAAAAAAATATATCATTTATTCAAATGATTTACAAGAATTTGCTAGTTGCTATCTAGAGTTTTTAGTTAACTCTTAACTCTTACTATGATGTCTCGTTAAAATTCCATCTAAAAAAATTCTCTTGGGAAAAACTATAAAATAAGAAAAGAGAGTACACCAGGGAGCAAGATTTGCTTTCTAGCTATAGTATCTTTTCATATTACAAGCATGCGATGACTTGGGCAACTCATTGCCCTTGAGATCGGACACTTTGTAGTAACCTTTTTCTAAGACTTCAGTAATCTTCACTACAAGAAAAACGCTGGATACTGTCAGATTTAATGTCATATATTAGCGGCGATTTTACCAGCGAAATTACCGTCGAAATCCGTAATAAATTCGTCACCTAAAAAAATTATCGTCGGATTTGGTTTTTCAACGGTAAATTCACCGGTAATATTTGGAGGGAAAAACAAAAAATTTGGTGCAATCATTACTGTCGAATTTAGTGGTGGCTAAATCTGACGGTAACGTTGATAAGTGAAACGTTGTATTTTAGTCACACACAAAATTTATATGTCGGTAAATTCGACAGTAATAGTGCCTAATATATGAATCACGAACCATCTTTTTCATTTTGAATTTCTCTCTCTAACTTGTCACCCTCTCTCTCATCATCATTGTCTTCTCCTTCCTTCTCTGTCTCCTCCTTAGCTACCATCGGCTGCACTCATCACCACCATCATTCTCCTTACTATCATCATCGAACATCATCGTCACCTCCATGCGATCCACCTATTTTTCATGACCTCCACCTCCGCTCTCTCCAATGAGACGTACTCCGGCAACCTCACTTCACCGTTACCAGTTGCGGTGTCACTGTCGCAACCTCCATCTCTCCCCTAATTTCTTGCTTTGTGCTTCATTTTAGGTTTTGTGAAATTTTTTTTTTATCTTCTTGTTTTAAATTCATTAGGGTTTAAGTAGATTTTAATTCTTCATTAGTAATTTAATTTAGTTAAACTACTTTTTGTTGTTAGGGTGATTTAGAATAAAATTAGAATATTCTTATTAGGATTTTTTTTTGGTTCATAGGTAATTAAACATGCTATTGTGATTCTTGGATTTGTAATTTGAATTTGTTTAAATTTATTGATTGATATTCTACTGAACACTACAATAGAATGCTAAATTTTGTGTAATTAATGCCGAATTTTGTGACTTGATATTGAAAAAATGCTTGTTAGTTAAACTACTTTTTGTTGTTAGGTTGATTTATAGTAAAATTAGAATTTTCTTATGAGAATTTCTCTTGATTCATAGGTAATTAAGCATGCTATTGTGATTCTTGAGTTTGTAATTTGAATTCAGTTGAATTCATTGACTGATATTCTGGTGAACACTGTAATATAATATTGAATTTTGTATAATTGTTGCTGAATTTTCTTATTAGAAAAGCATATTCTAGAGAAGGAGGCGGGGCCTTAAATCAAGCTTGGGCGGCCCCTCCTCCTTATTAGGAACGTGTATGGCTTCTTTGGGAGGTGGAAAATCATCAAAATCAACCACACCATCCTCAACAAAATACTCTAGTGAATCATTGAACACCTCCTCTTCTAGTGTTTCTCGCACCAAAGGATCCATCAAATCAATGTTCATGCAATCTTCCAAATCACGAGGATGTTTCATGGCCTTGAACACATTGAGTATAATTTGTTCATTATTAACTCTCAATATCAATTCTCCTTTTTACACATCAATCAAGACCCTCCCAGTGGCAAGGAAAGGTCTTCCTAAAATAATGGAAGTATTGACATCTTTCTCCATGTCTAAGATAACAAAATCAACAAGAAATATAAAGGTTCTCACCTTAACTAGCAAGTTCTCAACAATGCCAATTGAAAACTTAATGGAACGGTCAGCAAGTTGTAGAGAAATTCTAGTGGGTTTTACCTCATCAATTTGAAACTTTCTCATTAAAGATAGTGGCATTAGATTGATGTTGTCCTCAAGATCACATAGAGATCTTTCAATGGTAACCTCACCAATGGTGCAAGGGATCAAGGAACTCTCAGGATCTCTCAACTTTTGAGGCAAATGCTTTTGAATTGTAGCATGACACTCTTTGGTAAGCACCATTATTTTATCTTCCTTCCAATTCCTCTTCTTTGCCAACAACTCTTTCATGAACTTGCCATAAAGAAGCTCTAAGGTCTCAGCAAAAGGAATATTGATTTGAAGCTCTCTAAAGACCTCCAAGAACTTAGAGAATTGGTTGTTCTTATTTTTCTTTTGGATCCTTTGAGGATAGGAATACGGGGATTGTACTCTGGCACCTTGACCTTCTCAAATTGTGGCTCTTTAGAAGCTTGAGGTGAAGGTGCAGGAAAATTGTTAGGCACGTGTTGCCCTTGAGGAATGTCATTTTTCATTGCCTCTTCCTCTTACTTGTCATTGCTTGTGGTCTCTTTACCACCACTTTGCCACTTCTCAAACGTTTAGCTTTGCATTCTTCCTTTGAATTTGGAATTGTGTCATTGGAGAATGTATTGGTTAGTTTCTCAGCAATTTGCTTGGCCAATTGACCCATTTGGACTTTCAGGTTTCAAATAAAGTCTTTGGTTTTATGCATAAAATTTTAAGTGGTTTGGACAAAAGTAGAGGTGTATTGTAAGAGTTTTTCTAAGGCAATTTTCATAGGAGAAGGCTTTTGACGGATTTGGGCTGGTTGTAGTGGTTGTGGTGGTTGGTAATGGTTGTTAAATTTTTTTTATGGGGATTGTTGTTGAAGTTATTTTGCCTCTGACCTTGATTTTTTTCACCCAAAGTTGGAGTGATTTCTCCATCTAGGGTTGTAAGTCTTAGAGAAAGGGTCATTGTTGGGCGGCCTAGAAAATTTTTTCATATAATTCACTTGCTCAAGAGAGAATTCGCCAAACTCACATTCTTCACCTTGAGAAATTTATCCACTCATGTCATAAGAAGAATCTTGTATATTCACTACGGAGATTTGCATGTTCCTAAGTTGTTGAGTAATAGCGTTAGTCTATTAAGAAATGGCTTTATTCTGTGCTATAAGAGTATTTAATGCATCCAACTCCATCACTCCCTTCCTCATGGTTCTCTCCGAGGAATATAGATACTGATTGTGAGCCACCATCTCTATCAACTCCAAAGCTTTATCAGTGGTCTTTTTCATGTGTAGAGATCCTCTAGTTGAGTTATCCAATGAGATCCTTGAAGCAGGGATAATCCCATCATAAAAAATCTGGAGTTGCATCCAGTAAAAAAAAAAAGTCCGGATGACACTTTCTCAACACCTCCTTGTACCTCTCTTAGGCTTCATAAAGAGACTCTCTGGCTGGTTGTCTGAATGTCTGAATATCTGTTCTCAGCTTTGTCAACCTTTGAGGTGGAAAAAATTTGGTCGGAAACTTACTCACCAAATCCTCCCAGGTTGTTATACTCTCCTTGGGTTGAGTTTTAAGCCATTATTTAGCCCAGTCCCTTACAGAAAACGGGAATAACAACAGCTGATAAACCTCAACAGGCCATTAGTCTTGACCGTATCATAGATTTAAAGGAAGTTAGAGAAATGTTGGTTAGGATCCTCTTAAGGACTTCTACCAACTTGATAATTTTGTTGCACTAAAGTGATGAGTTAGGGCTACAACTCAAAGTTATTAGCATTCACAGTAGGAGTGATAATGCTATTGTCACAAAATCCAGGATTTGGAGTATTGAATGATCCAAGAGTCCTCCTAATATGCTGGTCATTTAGGACATTAGGGGTAATAACATTGTTGTTGTTAGCTGCCATATTGAATTCGGATTCTTTTTCAATTTTCTCTTCACTCTCTTCTTTAACTCTTTAGTCTCTAGCTTGTTTTCTTTGTCACCAAATAGTTCTTACAATTTTAGTATTATAGTGAAGAGTGTCTTTATCCCTGTTGTTTTGCACAAACACACACATAAAACAAGAAAAATTGGGATTTTTCACATCAAAGTGAAGAGAATCCCCAGTGAGGCAACTAAAAAAATTAAATAACAGAAAAAAGGGTCTAATATAGGTAATCAATTATTGGGTTATTGTTAATCTCAATTAATCGCTAGCAATGACGCCAAAAAGTTGATGCAAATTTTACAGACCATAAACTATCGCCAAGTGCACCGAATCATCTGAAGTAATACCACGGGAGTGGGTTATCGTTCTCACAAGGATTAACAGATTAAGCAAGCAATAGTCAATTAATTATTCTAGTCAGACAATCAAAAACTTAGGATTTCAAGAACACTTAGCATAAAAATAGGGAATTTAACAAAAGCAATATAGTGAGAAAACAATATGATTAAGAGAGTTAATGGTTTAGAGATGTTGAGACTTCCAGAAAAATACTTTTCACTCTCCACCTTGATTATGCAAAGATGTACTTATGGCAAATCATAAATAATTAAACTCCAATTCTTTGGTAATTCAATTTCTCTAATCCTAATCAATTATCAATTCCTTGATTAATCAACTGTAACAAGAGGTTAAGAACGTTCACTGATTTAAAAACCACACAATTCTCAAGAACCAAACTTGGTTGATTTGATGTCACTTATCAAGTCCAAGTTCAAAACCTAAGAATTATGAGAAGAAGTTTTCAAGCTTAATTCAATTAATTAACTTTTCCAAGATATTAAGAGAATTCAAGTCAGAAGAGAATTATTTTCCAACACATTCAAATCTTTTAGATGAAGAACAAAAAATCTTTCTTAAGAAAACATCAATATATTACTCAAAGTAGAAAAGCTATAACATTAGTCCATAGGAATCAACAGAGCTCCAAACCTTAACCAAGAAGATTAGTGACTCGTGCTTCGAAAGAAAACCTAGAATTATGAATTATAAAAACTGTCGAAAAAGAGACTCACGTATGTGACACCTTTTCTTTTTATACTAACCCTAAAACAAATTCCAAAATTCAAAACTAATTCAAAATCAACTTAAACCAGAATCAAATCTAACTAATTAATATTTTCCTTCTCAAGTCAAGTTTTAGATCTTTCTCTTCATGAGCCTCAATCAATACTAGAATTCATGGGCTTAGGTTAAGCCTTGAGTTAATAACTTAAGTGTTTAAAGTATTAGAGGAATTGGTTAATGAATTAAGGCCCTTAGAAGTGGCCCATTTAGTGCGTGGAACGTATGGTCTCATGCGTGTAACGTGTGACCTAGTCTTGGGAGTGTTAGCCTTTGTTTCATACTTCACGTTGCACGAACACACCTCCCACGTTGTACTCATGGAAGTCCTTGGAGAATTTTCCTCTGTTAGCTCCTTCACGTTGCATGCACAAGGACTTACGTTGCACGACTAGCTTTTGGCATCAATTAGTTTTCTATTTTTTCTCACGTTGCACGGCTAGGTGTCCCACGTTGCACGACTAGTCTCCCTTGGTGCAATTGCTTTGTATTTCTCTTCTCACCTTGCATGGCTAGGTGTTCACGTGCAATGTATGGCTCTTTGTACCAATTCTTGTCCAAGGAGCTCTCTATTTGGTCCAGAGAGCTCTTTGTTTGATTCTCTTTCTTGTGCCTCTTGTTTCAGATGATTCCTAGCCTTTTCTTCCTCTTTGATCTTTGCTAATTCACTTCCAAATTCTCCTGTAACAATTGAATTCAAACTAACTCAAAGTAATGTTCATTAAATCATAACATCATTATTTTTCTAACAAGAATTATTAGCTTATTGAATGAAATTTTAAAGGAAAAATAATTAAAGATGCGGATACATCACTCAGTGACCTTTATGAAGACTAAGGTTAGACTGGTATGTAGTGTCTTTAATTTTGTTAATAACTAAGTTATATTCTCTTACATATCTTCTACTAGGCATCATCCTAATCATATTATTTCAATACAACATGTGTAGCCAAATTCATTGGATCACGAGGCAACATTGGCAGAGACATTCAAGTACACCCACACGTTGAAGGAGAATAAAGAGAGATTTGCTGATCAGCGGTATTAGGACCATTATGTGAGTAAATATACATCTGATCTACTTTTGTTATAAAATTATTAGAGATTAACTGTATATTTGTCATACTGTGTTATACAAGAGTCCTACACGCAGAGACTAGAGGCTGTGACTTAGCAATCTCAGCAAAGTGGAGAGGACGCCACTCATGGCTTTGCTGCTTTAGTCGTCAATCCCGATGTTATTTGGTGCAAGACCACCTCAGCGCCGTACAAAAATCACGTATACTGTTGGGGTTGTTCTTCCCCAGCAGCCCCCGCACCTCCATGTTGAGGCCGTCATCAGGATCTACCACCAATCAAGCCGTCGAGCCTAAGGAAGGCGTGGATATGAGGCTTTAAGTATAGGAGCTCCAACGCAGTCTTCACCAACAGACTCAGGAGCTGAATGATTATCGGGAGAGATATCAGGAGATCTTCACCCACGTGACAGACACCGATGAGCTCAAGCCGGAGTAGAAGGAGCAATTGGAGCAGCTTCAGCGGATGGAGGCTTAGATGGAGGTGTACCAGGTCCAAATGTGTGCCGCTGGCATCATTCCTGTTAATGGCAGCATGAGGCTGGTGGCACACAAACATCACCGCCTTCTGTGTCGCCTCTTCAAGGCCATAGGACCGACGACGACGAGGAGGACTACCTGAATTTTTAGTTATTAGTATTTCGTTTTATTGTTTCATTGTATTTATTTGATGTACTTAACTTTTAATTTATTTAAAAATTATATTATTTATTTTAAATAATAGGTTTTCATTATTTATGAATTAACCATTAACTGTGTAAAAAATAAATTTAAATAAAAAATTAAAATTGACCATTTATTTCAATTTTTTTTAAAAAATTAACGTTACCGTCGGATTTATCGAGGGAATAATTGATGGTAATAGTGTGGGAAAGAACATATCTTGGCACTAGAATTACCGTCGAAAAAATTCACCGGTAACTAAATAGTTTTTCGATCAGGTCATCCGTCGCAAAATCCGATAGTAATTACCATCGGACAAAAAATTTGATGGTAAACATTTACCGGTGAGGTTTATGTCGTCTGATTTCTTTCGAAGGTAGCTAAATTACCATTGGATTTTTTCATTTTTTTATGGAAAACTCGACAGTACTTAACGTTTTTCTTGTAGTGCTTGTAAGGTCCTTTCCAGCTGGCTACCAGTTTTCTTTCACCCGACTTCTGCAATCTAATGTCATTTCAGATTATAATGGGGTTGTTTGCGATGAAGTTCCTTGTTATAACTTTCTTGTTATACTTGGTCATCATTATTTGTTTTAGTGCCTCCTCTCTTAACCGAGCTTGTTCTCAAACTTCTGGGAGGTGGTCAAGTTCTTCTTTGTGAGCCTAAATGTTGCCAACTTCATTGTAGAATCTTACCCTTGGACTTTTTTCGTTGATCTCAATGGAAATTATGGCTTCAATGGCATATACAATTCGGAACGGAGTCTCTCCAGTCATAGATTGGAGAATTATCTGATATGCCCATAAAACCTGAGGGAGCTCTTCAACCCATGTCCCCTTTGTGTCTTGTAGCTTTCTCTTGAGTCCTGCTAATATGACTTTATTTTCAACTTCTGCTTGCCCATTGGCTTGGAGGTGTTCCACTAATATGAATTGATGCTTAAATTTTAGGCTTTCCACCAAGCTTCGGAATGTTGGGTCGGTAAACTGAGTACCATTGTCAGTGGTAATCGAAAATAGAAGTCCAAACCTTGTGACAATGTTCTTATAGAGAATGTTTTGACTTTGTTGAGCTATGATAGATGCTCGGGGTTCTGCTTCAATCCACCTAGAGTCAACCCTTACACCATGAGGTATTTTACTTGCTCGAGCGCTTGTGAAAATAACCCGAGTAAGTCTAATCCCAATTTCGCAAAAGGCCAGGGAGAGGTGACAGTGATGAACTCTTCGGTTGCATCTTGCCTTAAGGTCGGCTAGTAGAAGTCAGCTCATAGCACTTTCTTTGCTAGTGATTTTGTCCCTAGATGATTTTCACATATACCATTGTGGACTTCAACTAAGACTTCTTCTATCTTTTAGGTTAGGATGCATTTTAGCAAGGAAGTGGATATTTCCCTTCTGTAGAGAACATTTTGAAATAAGGTGTAATTCTGAGCTTCCCTCATTAACCTCTTTGCTTTCCTTTCTTCTTTGGGAGAGATATCAAATTTTAAATACTCAATAATGGGGGTCATCCATCCCAAGTTCACGTTGAAGATTGTTAATGTGTCCGACATGTCGACTTCCTTTGCTACTGAGGGTGACGGATAAACAACTATTTTATGATATATTTTGGACTGAATTGAGTGGGTTTTGTCAACTATTCTCACACTTATTCATGTAAATTTCATGTTTTTAAGTTTCCTTCCTAATTTTGTGCTATGATTGAAAACATGCTTTCTACGCCTTAAAATTGTTAACTTTTTATTTCTCCTTTATTACCATTCGATGTCGTGATGTATTTGTTAAGTGTTTTCAGGCTTATAGGGCATGAATGGCTTAAAAGATGAAGATGAAGCATGTTAAAGTAGAAGGAACACAAGAAATTTAAGACTTGAGAAGTGAGGAGCAACACGCACGCACGCGTTGTGTGATCAGGAGCGTCTTTCAGTGATGTGTATGCATGGCCAGGTGCAAGGTTCAGCGACGCGTATGCGTGGTCGACGTGTACGCGTGACAGAGCGTCACGTGCTGTACTTATCAGAACTCGCTCTGGGCGATTTCTGGACTGATTTGGACCCAGTTTCTAGCCCGAAAACGTAGACTAGAGGCAGGGATAGAGTTGAGACTGAACACACTTCACTTTTCACTTAAGTTTTTGAGTAGTTTTGAATTCTAGTGAGAAAAACTTCTACTTCTCTCTAGGATTTTTGACATTCTTAGTTTTGCTTCAAATTGGATCTTGAGAGAGCTACTGCTACCTTCGTTTCTCATCATTTTATTCATGGTTTCTTCTTTAATTACCTTATTTACTTTTTTCCATTTGATTATCGAATTCATGTTTGGATCCTGTTACTCTTGGATTTCATTAATGCATTGAATTATTTTTATGTTTATTTTTATTACTTGTTTGGCTATTGTTAATTATTGTTAGTGTTAATTTCAATTTAATTAATTTTTCTTAGTTATCATGTCTTTTATTTACAACCAACATGTGTTTATGAAAATGGCATTCATGTTAATGGAGTAGATCTCCCAACTTGGCTAGGGGTTAAGTAATTGGAACCCCTTGAGTTATTATACCCAAGTGTCAATCTGTAATTGGAAATTGCTAGCTAACTCAATTCTCACCAACTCTAATCCTTCCCCATGAAGTGACTAGGACTTGTGAGCTAGAGTTGGTGACGCGCACTTGACTTTTCTTCAATTGCTAGAGGATAATTAAGTGAGAGAAATGAACCTTTATTTTTACACTTGGAAAAGACAACAAGGATAGAAACTCCAATTCTCTCCCCTAACCAAGGCCTTTTATTTTAAATATTTATCACCTCTTGTTAGTTATTCATTGCTTTAATTTCTAGCTATTTATTTTTTCATTCTCAATCTCAAAAATATTCAAAAAAATTCTAGCCAATAATTTGCATCTTGTGTCAACTCTTAGGGAAATGACCCGAGATTCTACTTCTGGCTATTTATTATTAGATGTGACACATTCTAAATTGATAGTAAAAATTTTGTCAGTTAAGGCTGTACTTGGAACGCCATTTTGAAAAATACTTTTCAGAAATTCTTAACCGCCATTTTTTCGCCCATCAGTGATTGTAGAGTTTCTTGGATTATGCTTCTATTATTATCTCCTGGCTTTGTGCTGGCTAGCTTGGAGAGAGCATCAACTTGGATAATTTGTTCTTGAGTTATGTGTCTAACTTCAAATTCTTGGAACTTGGCCAATTGGTCTAATGCTTTCTCTAAGTACCTCTTCATATTGGGATCTTTAGTTTGATAATTACTATTTACTTGTGAGGTTACTACCTGGGAGTCACTAAACACCATGACCTTTAAGGCACCTACTTTTTTGGCCACTTTTTGCTTGAAATCTTGTTCTTGAAGTCGTACTTCGGGAAAGAGGTCAGATTTTTCTTTGTAAGCTTGGAGGTTTCGACCTCATTGTAGAGTCTGATTCTTAAAAGAGATCAGATTTTTCTTTGTAAGCTCTAAAAGAGGTTAGATTTTTCTTTGTAAATTTGAATGTTCTCGACTTTATTGTAGATTTTGATCTTTAAAAGAAGTCAAATTTTCCTTTGGTAACTCTAAAAGTGGTCGGCTTTTTCTTTGTAAGATTGGATGTTCTCGACCTTATTGTAGAGTCTGATATTTAAAAGAAGTCAAAATTTTCTTTGTGAGATTGGAGGATTTTGACCTCATTGTAGAGTCCAATCTTTAAAAGAGGTCAGATTTTTCTTTGTGAACTTGGAGTTTTTCAATCTCGTTGTAGAGTCTGACCCTTAAAAGAAGTTGGGTTTTTCTTTGTAAGCTCTAAAAAAGGTCGAATTTTTCTTTGTGATATTGGATATTTTCAACCCTATTATAGAATTTGGCCTTTAAAATAGTCAGAATTTGCTTGTGGAGCCGCTTCTGAAGTTAAAACTTATATTGTAGTATTTATTCCTCGGCTATTGATCTCCATAAATCCTGGCTATCCCTTTCTTTGTTGGAAACTATTTGGTTTAGACGCGTCTAACCTATTATTGGATTGTAGGTGGATGGGGTGTCTACCACGATGTAGTTAGCACTAATGGTACAAGTTCAAGGACTTTTGCCGAAGGTGGTACAAAGGCTTATGTAGTCAGCACTATGGTGTTTTTCCTAATCCAAATAGAGTGTTTAGGTACACCTTTAAGTCCTTTTCGTCTGACCCAAACTTGTCAAATACAACTTTGAAGAGGATATTTGCAAAACTCCCATTGGTATCTTCTGATGCAAAGGTTATAGTGTAGAGGTCAGGTACTGTGTAGCCTTCTCTGACCTGGTAGACTTCATTAAAGTTGTTGAGATGGTTATGTGGATCAGTAGATCCATCATTGGGATCCATGTCGGAATGTTTGAAATTTCTTAGGACCTTGGCACGCATGACCTCTTCAAAGAAAAGATCATCATTCCCTCCAGTGAAGATTAGGTCTTTGTCATCCCGACTTTCTTTTTTCCTAAACTCAGTTTCTAGTTTTCTTAGTTTATCTTCCATTTCTCTTCTTTTGTGTAGCTCTTTTTGGAGTTATCTCTCTGATTCTCTTTATCATTCTTACTCATTTTTCAGCTACTCGAGTTGACTTTGATGATCATGGAGGAGTCCCACGATCTTTGCAGTATTCTGATTCCTTGATCCCTTAGAGATGTGAGCCTGAAAACCCACTCTATGTCCACCACATGCCTGTTTATCTTTATTTCGAGGTGTTATTATGAACAGAGAGTGCTCGATCATAATTGTGATGGTATCCATTTTTTTTATCCGGAGTTGGATATATTTTGTTCTTCTTGATGTTGATCATCCACTATTATCAAGGGTTGAGCTCTAGGTCTCCGCCAACGGTACCAATGTTCCGGGAGTTACTTGAAATGGGTAAATTTGGGCCTAAACATGAGGTTCAGACTCCTTTCAGAATGAGATGCTCTTTTGACTCTTTAGTTGACTGATGCTATCTGAGCTCCTTGGAGAGGTTGGTAGGGGGTATCTTCAAAGGACTTTGATACTTAAGTTAGTAAGGATTTCAGACAGATTTTTAGTTGAATGGAGTTTGATGAATACCTGAGGGTATCAGGGTATTTATAGTTGTAGGTGGTGAGCTAGTGACCACTTATAAAGTGGTTTCACCTTTGGTGGTGGGTAGTTACTTTATTTTGTTAGGGAATTTGTTGAGATCCCCCTTTCTAGATTTGTAGGAGTTGTTATAACCTCATATTTAAATACATGAGCTTAATTGTAGGAGCAGTTAGGATTTTGAGTACCAGGTCGTACAGATACAGTCGGATGCGTAGGTATAGTGAATTTGAACTCTACATAATAGTTGGATATATCAAGTCGGCCCAATGAGATCGGACGCGCTAGCAAAATGGATTTGATTTTTGTATCTGGACTTTGTCTATTTTTGAGCCTGACTAAGTTGTGGGCTAGAATATGAACAACTAGTAAGTTAAATAATGTAATAGAACATGCATAAATGGAATTTAAGTTTTATATCAGAAGGAATTTATTTTCAACAAATTGCTACATTGAAATTAATCGCCCGTCTATTTTAAAATAATTATTTATTTATATGTATTGATATTAGAAAAACACATTTACTAAAATAATATTTGTTTTAAAATTGAGGAAGTAGATATTAAGTATTTTTTTTTACTTGAACAATATTATTACTTACAATAAATACTTTTCTATATCCTCTTTCAATTAAAAGTGGTCATATATGTACACTTGATTGATATAATATATTGTTTCTACAAACTATTATTTCATTATTTGAATCTTTACTTTGACTTGTCCATGCATAATAATTAATGCTATTATAAATTTTATATCTTTTAAAAATCTAAAGAATTTATCTCCCTTTCAAGTAATATTAATCAATATTTTAATTTTAAATTTTAAATTATATATCTATTGTGAAGCATACCTAAAATACACTGTTAAGTGATTTAGGTTTGAAAAATATTAGAATATCAAAGAGAATTAGAAAAAAATTAATGTAATTTATTATGATATTATTCTATAATTAGCATACTCATTAGCGTACTACTCTTGGTCTATATATTGGTAAAAAATCTGTAACCAAGTGAAGAAATGAATATGGTACTTTTTTAAATTATTCTTCTTCTTTTTTCTAAATCTTTTGTACCAAAATAACATGGTATCAGAACAGAGTTAGGTTCTGGAAATTCAGAAGTATCATCATTGTCCCAGCAATATTACTAAAATCCAATATGTCCGTATCTGAAAAAACCAGCAGAACTACCAATCCAAAATCAACCATTTCTGACCAATTGACATTACAAATTATAAATATGCTACGCAATATTCTTGGAATGCAATCATCACAGTTGTCAGAATTGGTTTCAAATTAAATGGAGATAATTATCCATTATGGACAACTCTAATGAAAAAATTAATTGGTGGAAGAGGAATGAAAGGTCACCTAACAGGGGTACCTCCGGCACTAGCATAGACGGAACTAGCATATGATCAATGGGAAAAAGTAGATCAAACACTTTTTACCTGGATTATCCAGAACATCGAAGCAAATCTGATGAACAATGTGTCTCAATTTCCAATTGTAAAAAAACTATGGGACAGTCTAGTAACCACTTATGAAAGCGGTACTGATCCGATGCAAATCTATGACCTACATTGACGAGCCAACACTCAGAAACAAGGACAAGATACCCTAGAGAAATTTTGGAACAAATTGCAAGCCATATGGATGGCCATCGATAGAAAACAACCAAATCCCATGAAATCTCTTGAAGATATTCTGATTTTTAACCGATTAAAACAAGAATAAAGGTTGTATTAGTTCCTTACTGGAATTGATGAAAAATTCGAAACAATCATAAGGAATTTACTGAAGCAAGAGACATCTCCTTCATTTGAATCCTCCTATGCTGCTAGCCGTAGGGAGGCGGCCCGACTTCAGATCTTGAAGCCTACCATCGATGGTATAGGTGATGCATCACAAGGAGAAATTGGGATCGGACTAGCTACAAAAAATTAGAGCAAACGGAGACGTACAGAAACGTCTCAGAAACTGCTTTCAAGCATTCGTCACCATAGGACAAGGAGGATAAAAGTCATCTCTCCTACACACCGTGGAATGAAGAAACACACAAAAAAATTGCTATAGGATTATGGGTTACCTGGATTAGTGGAAAAACAATCCCAAATCATCGAAAAATCAGAGCAAGGGAGCCGCTGCTGTGAGCATCCTAGAGTTCACTAGCAACAACGGCAGCTAGGCCAGAAGAGAGGAAGCAAGTCGCGATGGCAAGGCAGCAGCAGCGTAAGGGCTGAAATTGTACCAGAAGGTAAGGAGGAAGAAAGGGAGATGCAAAATCAAAATCCAATTAAAAAATAAATGAATGGATTTTCGATTGTGGGGTGGTGGACGAAATTGTGATTACAGGTTCTTTGTACTTGTATGAATTTACTCTGATGACATTGTTTATTTTCACAATCCCGTTCAACTAACCAGCAAGTGTACTGGGTCGTCCAAGTAATAAACCTTACGTGAGTAAGGGTCGAATCCACAGAGATTGTTGGTATGAAGCAAGCTATGGTCACCTTGTAAATCTCAGTCAGGCAGATTAAAATAGTTTATGGGTTTTCGAATTTTAAAGAAGAAATAATAAAATAGAATATAATAAAAGGATAGAAGACTTATGCAGATTCATTGGTGGGAATTTCAGATAAGCGGGTGGATATGCTGTAGAGCCCAAGCACGCCTGCTCTCCTACTGCTTCTACTCAATCCTTCTTACTCCTTTCCATGGCAAGCTTTGTATAGGGGTTCACCATCAACTGTGGCTACTTTCTTCCTCTCGGGGAAATATCCTGTGCGGCTGTCACTCGCACAGCTAACCAGTCTGGAGGCATCACCCATGGCTGATGGCTACATCCCATCCTCGCAGTGAAAACTAATGCACGCACTCTGTCACAGTACGGCTAATCACCGGTTGGTTCCCGCTCCTACTGGAATAGAATCCCTCTTTTGAGTCTGTCACTAACGCCCAGCAGGTTAAAGTTTGAAGCACGTCACAGTCATTCATTACCGGAATCCTACTCGAAATACCACAGACAAGGTGAGACTTTCCGGATTCCCAGGATCCTACTCGGAATACCACAGACAAGGTGAGACTTTCCGGATCCTCATAAATGCCGCCATCTATCTAGCTTATACCACGAAGATTCTGTTGGGGAATCTAAGAGATATGCATTCAAGCTCTGTTGCATGTAGAACGGAAGTGGTTGTCAATCACATACATTCATAAGTGAGAATAATGATGAGGGTAATTTGACTCATCACATTCATCATGTTCTTGGGTACGAATGAATATCTTGGAATAAGAATAAGAGAGATTTGAATAAAAGAAAATAGAACTTCATTAATACTTGAGGTACAGCAGAGCTCCACACCCTTAATCTATGGTGTGCAGAAACTCCACTGTTGAAAATACATAAGCAAAGAGTTCAGGCATGGCCGAATGGCCAGCCCTCTCCATGATCAAGTGACCGAATGAAAAAGACTAAAAATGGTCAAAAGATATCTAATACAATAGATAAATGTTCTATATATACTTAGACTAGCTCCTAGGGTTTACATGAGTAAGTAATTGATGCATAAATCCACTTCCGGGGCCCACTTGGTGTATGCTTGGGCTGAGCTTGATCATTCCACGAGCTAAGGCATTTCTTGGCGTCAAACTTCAGGTTATGACGTGTTTTGGGCGTTCAACTCCGGATCATGACGTTTTTCTGGCGTTTAACTCCAGACAGCAGCGTGTACTTGGCGTTTAACGCCAAGTTACGTCGTCATTCTTCGAATAAAGTATGGACTATTATATATTGCTGGAAAGCCCTGGATGTCTACTTTCCAACTCCGTTGAGAGCGCGCCATTTGGAGTTCTGTAGCTCCAGAAAATCCATTTCGAGTGCAGGGAGGTCAGAATCCAACAGCATCAGCAGTCCTTTTGTCAGCCTTCTTCAGAGTTTTGCTCAAATCCCTCAATTTCAGTCAGAATTTACCTGAAATCACAGAAAAACACACAAACTCATAGTAAAGTCCAGAAATGTGAATTTAACATAAAAACTAATGAAAACATTCCTAAAAGTAGCTCAAACTTACTAAAAACTATATGAAAATAATGCCAAAAAGCGTATAAATTATCCGCTCATCACAACACCAAACTTAAATTGTTGCTTGTCCCCAAGCAACTGAAAATCAAATAGGATAAAAAGAAGAGAATATACTATAAAGTCCAAAATATCAATGAAAATTAATTTAATTACATGAGCGGGACTTGTAGCTTTTTGCTTCTGAACAGTTTTGGCATCTCACTTTTTCCTTTGAAGTTTAGAGTGATTGGCTTCTCTTGGAACTTAGAATTTCAGATAGTGTTATTGACTTTCCTAGTTAGGCATGTTGATTCTTGAACACAGCTACTTTATGAGTCTTGGCTGTGGCCCTAAGCACTTTGTCTTCCAGTATTACCACCGGATACACAAATGCCACAGACACATAACTGGGTGAACCTTTTCAGATTGTGACTCAGCTTTGCTAAAGTCCCCAGTTAGTGGTGTCCAGAGCTCTTAAGCACACTCTTTAGCTTTGGATCACGACTTTAACCATTCAGTCTCAAGCTTTTCACTTGGACCTTCATGACACAAGCACATGGTTAGGGACAGCTTGATTCAGCCGCTTAGGCCTGGATTTTTAATTTCCTTGGCCCTCCTATCCATTAATGCTCAAAGCCTTGGATCCTTGCTTTAAAATTTTCGCCACTTTTTTTTTTTGCTGCTTTTTCTTGCTTCAAGAATCAATTTCATGATGTTTTTCAGATCATCAATAACATTTCTCTTTGTTCATCATTCTTTCAAGCACCAACAATTTTAACACTCATAAACAACAAGATCAAAAATATGCACTGTTCATTCATTCATTCAGAAAACAAAAATTATTGCCACCACATCAATATAATTAAATTAAATTCACTAATAATTTCGAAAATTATGTACTTCTTGTTCTTTTGAATTAAAACATTTTTCTTTTAAGAGAGGTGAAGGACTAATGGATTTTATTCATAGCTTTAAGGCATGGTTACACACTAATGATCATGAAGTAGAGACACAAAACATAGATAAACACAATACTTAAAAACCGAAAACAGAAAGAAAATAAAGAACAAGGAATGAATCCACCTCTAGTGGCGTCTTCTTCTTGAAGGACCAATGATGTTCTTCAACTCTTCTATGTCCCTTCCTTGCCTTTGTTGCTCCTCCCTCATTGCTCTTTGATCTTCTCTTATTTCTTGGAGAGTGAGGGCGTGTTCATGGTGTTCCACCCTTAATTGTTCAACATTATGGCTCAAGTCTTCCAAAGAGGTACTAAGTTGCTCCCAATAGTTGTTGGGAGGAAAGTGCATTCCTTGAGGCATTTGTTGATGATGAACTTCCTCATGTTCTTCTTGAGGGCCGTGAGGAACTTCTCTTGTTTGTTCCATCCTTTTCTTGGTGATAGGCTTGTCTTCTTCAATGGAGACATCTCCATCTATGATAACTCCGGCTGAATAACATAGATGGCATATGAGGTGGGGGAAGGCTAGCCGTGCCATGTATGAAGGATTGTCAGCTATTTTGTAGAGTTCATTAGAGATGACTTCATGAACCTCTACTTCCTCTCCAATCATGATGCTATGAATCATGATGGCCCGATCCACAGTAACTTCAGATCGGTTGCTTGTAGGGATGATGGATCTTTGGATGAACTCCAACCATCCTCTAGCTACAGGCTTGAGGTCCAGTCTTCTTAGTTGGACTGGTTTGCCTTTGGAGTCTACTCTCCATTGGGCGCCTTCCACACAAATGTCCATTAGGACTTGGTCCAACCTTTGATTGAAGTTGACCCTCCTTGTGTAGGGGCGTTCATCACCTTGCATCATGGGTAAATGAAACGCCAACCTCACATTTTCCGGACTGAAATCTAAGTATTTCCCCCGAACCATTGTGAGATAGTTCTTTGGATTCGGGTTCATACTTTGATCATGGTTCCTAGTGATCCATGCATTAGCATAGAACTCTTGAACCATCAATATTCCAACTTGTTGCATGGGGTTGGTTATGACTTCCCAACCTCTTCTTTGGATTTCATGTCGGATTTCCGGATACTCATTCTTTTTGAGCTTGAAAGGGACCTCGGGGATCACCTTCTTCTTTGCCACAACATCATAGAAGTGGTCTTGGTGGCTCTTGGAGATGAATCTCTCCTTCTCCCATGACTCGGAAGTGGAAGCTTTTGCCTTCCCTTTTCCTTTTCTTGAGGAAACTCCGGTCTTGGGTGCCATTGATGGTGAATGAAAAATAAAAAGCTTAGGCTTTTTACCACACCAAACTTAAAATTTGCTCGTCCTCGAGCAAAAAAAAAGAAAAGAAGAGTAGAAGAAGAAGAAGAGAATGTTGGTAGAGAAGGAGAGGAGGGGGTTCGGTTATATGAGAGAAGAAGGGGTTTTTGTTGTGTGAAAATGAAGAAGAAAGGAGAGGTATTTATAGGGAGGGGGGAAGGGTTAGGTTTCGGCCAAATTGGGTGGGAATGGGTGGGAAATTGAATTTGAATTTTATGAGGGTAGGTGGGGTTTATGGGGAAGAGGAGGTTGATGTGAATGGTGCATGGGGAAATTGGGAAGAGGAGTTGAGGTGATTGGTGAAGGTTTTTGGGAAGTGTGACATTGAAAATGAGATTTGGATTAGGAGAGTGTGATTAGGATTAAAAGAAAAGGGTAGGTGGGGATCCTGTGGGGTCCACAGATCCTGAGGTGGGGATCCTGTGGGGTCCACAGATCCTGAGGTGAAAAGAAATACCATTCCTTCACCCTATAGGCGTGTAAATTGCCTTCATGCATCATTCTGGCGTTCAAACACCCATTGGTGCATGTTCTGGGCGTTAAACGCCCATGTGATGCTTGGTTCTGGCGTTGAATGCCAGTTTCAAGCTTGTTTCTGGCGTTCAGCGCCAGATTGTCCTCTGTGTGCGCATCCTGGCGTTAAACGCCAGGATGTAGCTTGTTTTGGGCGTTCAGCGCCAGAAAGATGCTCTGTTCTGGCGTTGAACGCCAGCCAGATGCATCTTCTGGGCGTTGAACGCCAGCCCGTGCGTCCTCCAGGGTGAAAAATTTTTTTCTTCTGTTTTTGACTCTGTTTTTAATTTCTTTGATTTTTTCGTGACTCCTCATGATCATGTACCTAATTTAACACAAAAATAACACCAAAACAAAATAAAATAAAATTAGATAAATAAAATTGGGTTGCCTCCCAACAAGCGCTTCTTTAATGTCAATAGCTTGACAGTGGTTCTCATGGAACCACAAGATGATCAGGTCAATTTAGTGTGTTGTCTCCACACCAAACTTAGAGTTTGGATATGGAATTTGAACACCAAACTTAGAGTTTGGTTGTGGCCTCACAACACCAAACTTAGAGTTTGATTGTGTGGGCCCTTCTTGACTTTGAACTGAGAGAAGCTCTTCATGCTTACTCTCTTTTGTCACAGAGGGATGACCATGTGCTTGAAACACAAGGTATTCCCCATTTAATTGAAGGACTAACTCTCCTCTATTGACATCTATCACAGCTTCTGCTGTGGCTAGGAAAGGTCTTCCTAGGATGATGCATTCATCATCTTCCTTCCTAGTATCTAGGATTATGAAATCAGCAGGGATGTAAAGGCCTTCAACCTTCACTAGCACGTCCTCTACCATTCCATAAGCTTGTCTCATTGACTTGTCTGCCAATTGTAATGAGAACAAGGCAGGTTGTACCTCAATGATCCCCAGCTTCTCCATTACAGAGAGTGGCATAAGGTTTATCCCTGACCCAAGATCACATAGAGCTTTCTCAAAGCTCATGGTGCCAATGGTGCAAGGTATTAAGAACTTGCCAGGATCTTGTTTCTTTTGAGGTAGAGTTTTCTGAATCCAAGTATCTAAATCACTAATGAGCAAGGGAGGTTCACTTTCCCAAGTCTCATTACCAAATAGCTTGGCATTCAGCTTCATGATAGCTCCTAGATATTGAGCAACTTGCTCACCAGTCACATCTTCATCCTCTTCAGAGGATGAATACTCTTCAGAGCTCATGAATGGCAGAAGGAGATTTAATGGAATCTCTATGGTCTCTAAATGAGCCTCAGATTCCTCAGGATCCTTAATAGGAAACTCCTTCTTGCTTGAGGGACGTCCCAGGAGGTCTTCCTCACTAGGATTTTCGTCCTCCTCCTCCCTAGTGCATTCGGCCACTCTGATTAAATCAATGGCCTTGCACTCTCCTTTTGGATTTTCTTCTGTATTGCTTGGGAGAATACTGGGAGGAGTTTCAATAACCTTCTTACTCAGCTGGCCCACTTGTGCCTCCAAATTTCTAATGGAGGATCTGGTTTCATTCATGAAACTGAAAGTGGCTTTTGACAGATCAGAGACTATATTAGCTAAATTAGAATTATTTTGTTCAGAGTTCTCTGTCTGTTGCTGAGAAGATGATGGATATGGCTTACTATTATTCAGCCTATTGCGTCCACCATTGTTAAAACCTTGTTGAGGTTTTTGTTGATCCTTCCATGAGAAATTTGGATGATTTCTCCATGATGAGTTATAGGTGTTTCCGTAAGGTTCACCTAAGTAATTAACCTCTGCCATGGCAGGGTTCTCAAGATCATAAGCTTCTTCAGAAGCTACCTCTCTAGTACTGTTGGATGCATGTTGCAATCCATTCAGATTTTGAGAGATTATGTTGACCTGTTAAGTCAACATTTTGTTCTGAGCCAATATGGCATTCAGAGCATCAATTTCAAGAACTCCTTTCTTCTGAGGTACCCCATTATTCACGGAATTCCTTTCAGAGGTGTACATGAACTGGTTGTTTGCAACCATGTCAATGAGTTCTTGAGCCTCTTCAGGCGTTTTCTTCAGGTGAATAGATCCACCTGCAGAATGGTCCAATGACATTTTCGAAAATTCAGAGAGACCATAATAGAATATATCTAACATGGTCCATTCTGAAAACATGTCAGATGGACATCTTTTGGTCAGCTGCTTGTATCTTTCCCAAGCTTCATAGAGGGATTCACCATCTTTTTGTTTGAAGGTTTGAACATCCACTCTCAGCTTGCTCAGCTTTTGAGGAGGAAAGAACTTATCTAAGAAGGCAGTGACCAGCTTATCCCAGGAATCCAGGCTATCCTTAGGTTGTGAATCCAACCATGTTCTAGCTCTGTCTCTTACAGCAAAAGGGAAAAGCATGAGTCTGTAGACTTCAGGATTAACTCCATTCGTCTTTACAGTATCACATACTTGCAAGAATTCAGTTAAGAACTGATAAGGATCTTCAGATGGAAGTCCATAAAACTTGCAGTTTTGTTGCATTAAAGCAACTAGTTGAGGCTTAAGCTCAAAGTTATTGGCTCCAATGGCAGGAATGGAAATGCTTCTTCCATCAAACTTGGATGTTG
Source organism: Arachis hypogaea (assembly GCF_003086295.3). Classification (NCBI taxonomy): domain Eukaryota; kingdom Viridiplantae; phylum Streptophyta; class Magnoliopsida; order Fabales; family Fabaceae; genus Arachis; species Arachis hypogaea. Next base: position 68,419,905 of record NC_092037.1, read on the forward strand.
GCTTTGTGAAGTCACCAAGCATTCTCCTTGCATTATTATTATTATTATTTTCGGCTGCCATATCCTTCTCCTGTTCGAAAATTTCTGAAAGGTTATTTCTGGATTGTTGTAATTTAGCTTCTCTTAATTTTCTCTTCAGAGTCCTTTCAGGTTCTGGATCAGCTTCAACAAGAGTGCCTTTTTCCCTGTTCCTGCTCATATGAAAGAGAAGAAAACAAGAAAAGAAAGAGGAATCCTCTATGTCACAGTATAGAGATTCCTTTATGTCAGTAGAAGAAGATAGGGGTATAAGGAAGAAGAGGGAAGGATTCGGATTTTTGGATGAAGAAAGGTGAAGAGAAGTGTTAGTAATTAAATAATTAAACAGAAGAAGAGAAGAGAGGGAGAAAATTTTCGAAAATAAATTTTGAAAAAAGAGTTAGTGATTTTCGAAAATTAGAGATAAAATATAATTAAAATTAAAATTTAAAACAAAAAGAATTTTTTTGAAAAAGAGAGGGAGAATTTTCGAAAATTAGAGAGGGAAAAGTAGTTAGGTGGTTTTGAAAAAGATAAGAAACAAACAAAAAGTTAGTTAGTTGATTGAAAAAGATTTGAAATCAAATTTTGAAAAAGATAAGAAGATAAGAAAAAGATAAGATATTTTGAAATCAACTTTTGAAAAAGATAAGATAACGATATATTTGAAAAAGATATTTTGAAAAAGATTTAATTTTAAAAATAATTTCACTAACAAGAAACTACAAGATAAGATTCTAGAGCTTAAAGATTGAACCTTTCTTAACAAGAAAGTAACAAACTTCAAATTTTTGAACCAATCACATTAATTATTAGTGAATTTTCGAAAATATCAAATAAAGATAAGAAAAAGATTTTGAAAAAATTTTGAAAAAGATTTTTGAAATTTTCGAAAATTATAAAAAATGAAAAAGATATGATTTTTGAAAAAGATTTTGAAAAGATAAGATTTTTTAAAATTGAAATTTTGACTTGACTTGTAAGAAACAACTAATTTTAAAAATTTTTGACCAAGTCAATCCCAAAATTTCGAAATTTTGGAGGGAAATAAGGAAAAGATATTTTTGAAATCAAATTTTGAATGAAAAACACAAAAATGACCCAAAACATGAAAATTTTGGATCAAGACACAAGATGCATGCAAGAATGCTATGAATGTCAAGATGAACACCAAGAACACTTTGAAGATCATGATGAACATCAAGAACATATTTTTGAAAAATTTTTGATGCAAAGAAAACATGCAAGACACCAAACTTAAAAATCTTTAATGCATGAAAAATATGAATGCAAAAAATGCACATGAAAAACAACAAACAACACTAAACAAGAATTCATCAAGATCAAACAAGGAGACTTGTCAAGAACAACTTGAAGATCATGAAGAACACTATGAATGCATGAGATTTTCGAAAAATGCAAGAAAAATTTTAAAAGCATGCAATTGATACCAAACTTAAAAATTAACACAAGACTCAAACAAGAGATACAAAATATTTTTTATTTTTATGATTTTCTAATTTTTTTTTGTATTTTTATTAATTTTTTCGAAAATAAAGTTTAGAAAAACGAAAAATAAAAGAAAAATTTTGAAAAAGATTTTTGAAAAGAAAATTACCTAATCTGAGCAACAAGATGAACCGTCAGTTGTCCATACTCGAACAATCCCCGGCAACGGCGCCAAAAACTTGGTGGACGAAATTGTGATTACAGGTTCTTTGTACTTGTATGAATTTACTCTGATGACATTGTTTATTTTCACAATCCCGTTCAACTAACCAGCAAGTGTACTGGGTCGTCCAAGTAATAAACCTTACGTGAGTAAGGGTCGAATCCACAGAGATTGTTGGTATGAAGCAAGCTATGGTCACCTTGTAAATCTCAGTCAGGCAGATTAAAATAGTTTATGGGTTTTCGAATTTTAAAGAAGAAATAATAAAATAGAATATAATAAAAGGATAGAAGACTTATGCAGATTCATTGGTGGGAATTTCAGATAAGCGGGTGGATATGCTGTAGAGCCCAAGCACGCCTGCTCTCCTACTGCTTCTACTCAATCCTTCTTACTCCTTTCCATGGCAAGCTTTGTATAGGGGTTCACCATCAACTGTGGCTACTTTCTTCCTTTCGGGAAAATATCCTGTGCGGCTGTCACTCGCACAGCTAACCAGTCTGGAGGCATCACCCATGGCTGATGGCTACATCCCATCCTCGCAGTGAAAACTAATGCACGCACTCTGTCACAGTACGGCTAATCACCGGTTGGTTCCCGCTCCTACTGGAATAGAATCCCTCTTTTGCGTCTGTCACTAACGCCCAGCAGGTTAAAGTTTGAAGCACGTCACAGTCATTCATTACCGAAATCCTACTCGGAATACCACAGACAAGGTGAGACTTTCCGGATTCCCAGGATCCTACTCGGAATACCACAGACAAGGTGAGACTTTCCGGATCCTCATAAATGCCGCCATCTATCTAGCTTATACCACGAAGATTCTGTTGGGGAATCTAAGAGATATGCATTCAAGCTCTGTTGCATGTAGAACGGAAGTGGTTGTCAATCACATACATTCATAAGTGAGAATAATGATGAGGGTAATTTGACTCATCACATTCATCATGTTCTTGGGTACGAATGAATATCTTGGAATAAGAATAAGAGAGATTTGAATAAAAGAAAATAGAACTGCATTAATACTTGAGGTACAGCAGAGCTCCACACCCTTAATCTATGGTGTGCAGAAACTCCACTGTTGAAAATACATAAGCAAAGAGTTCAGGCATGGCCGAATGGCCAGCCCTCTCCATGATCAAGTGATCGAATGAAAAAGACTAAAAATGGTCAAAAGATATCTAATACAATAGATAAATGTTCTATATATACTTAGACTAGCTCCTAGGGTTTACATGAGTAAGTAATTGATGCATAAATCCACTTCCGGGGCCCACTTGGTGTATGCTTGGGCTGAGCTTGATCATTCCACGAGCTAAGGCATTTCTTGGCGTCAAACTTCAGGTTATGACGTGTTTTGGGCGTTCAACTCCGGATCATGACGTTTTTCTGGCGTTTAACTCCAGACAGCAGCGTGTACTTGGCGTTTAACGCCAAGTTACGTCGTCATTCTTCGAATAAAGTATGGACTATTATATATTGCTGGAAAGCCCTGGATGTCTACTTTCCAACGCCGTTGAGAGCGCGCCATTTGGAGTTCTGTAGCTCCAGAAAATCCATTTCGAGTTTAGGGAGGTTAGAATCCAACAGCATCAGCAGTCCTTTTGTCAGCCTTCTTCAGAGTTTTGCTCAAATCCCTCAATTTCAGTCAGAATTTACCTGAAATCACAGAAAAACACATAAACTCATAGTAAAGTCCAGAAATGTGAATTTAACATAAAAACTAATGAAAACATCCCTAAAAGTAGCTCAAACTTACTAAAAACTATATGAAAATAATGCCAAAAAGCGTATAAATTATCCGCTCATCATGGGGCTATTGATACTATGACTCATGACCTCCATGATTTCAAGAGATTGACTATACCCTTAAAAGCCCATATTGAAACAATTAATGGAAAATTAATTGATGTTAAAGGTGGAGGCTCTATTATTTTTTTAAAAAAATTGAAATTAAAAAATTGCCTCTATGTCCCTGCACTATCATCAAAATTATTGTCTGTTAGTCAAGTAACAAAGGAACTAAATTGTGTGGTACTCATGTATTCTACCTTTCTTTTACATGACATTCTTACAAAGGAGACGTTGATTAAGTAGCACACCAGGGTCATGCCATGCTTGCTCACGGAACGGTTACTAGGCAACTTTGGTTATGGCACAGGCGTCTCGGATATCCTTTATTTGGGGACCTCAAATTTTTATTTTCTAGTCTTTTTACAAGTAGCACTGAAGCTCTCAAATGCGAAACTTGTATTCATGCAAAAAATCACAGAGTTTCTTTTCCTTCCACCAATACTAGAGTCAATTCCATTTTTCTTTAATACACTCTAATGTGTGGAGCCCAGCCCCTATTTTTCATAATAATTTTTAATATTTTGTGTTATTTGTGGACGATTTCTCTCGCATGACTTGGGTATATTTTTTAAAACACAAATCTGAAGTACCTGATAAATTCTTTACTTTCTACCAAATGATTCAAACTCAATTCAACAAGAAAATCCAAGTACGTCGCTCAAATAATGGTGGAAAATTTATAAACCAATCAATGCGCAATTTTTTATGCAAAATGGCCTTATCCATCAAACTTTCTGCCCAAATACACCCTAACAAAATGGTGTGGCTGAGCGGCAAAATTGTAAGTTACTTGAGATTACTCGAGCCATGCTTTTTGATGCACAAGTTCCAAAAACCTTTTGGCCTGAAGCTATAGCGACCTCTGCCTACTTACTGAATTGCCTACCTACCCAAGTTTTCTACCACAAAATATCCTTACAAGTCTTGGCTACTCAGACTGCAATCTCGCCTATTCTAACCTTACCACCTCGAGTATTTGGATGTTTCGTCTTTGTCCATATCCCAAAAGTTAATAGAACCAAACTTGATCCTTGTGCAGAAAAATGTATTTTTGTTGGGTATGCTACACACTAAAAGTGGTATAGGTGCTACAATCCAATCACTCGTTGTGTTCATGTGACTTTGGATTGTGATTTTTTAGAATTTGAATTTCACTTCAGCCACCAACATGGCATTTAGGAAAAGAACAATAATGAACTACCAAGTTGGCTAAATAACCTTTGTTGTCCAGAAACTGTTCAAACAAAGCAAGTAGATAGAGCCACCGAGCATACTTCACTCAATGTAGGAAACAACTCAGTACATACAACCAATGAAAGTTCTTTTGAGAATGTCAAACAAGAGGTAAGTAATTTCCAATCTGGTAATTTATTCTCTGTTTTTTAATGAGGCAGCTAATAATAACAATATAGCACTGGAACATGAAGAACCAGAGCCTAATACCTTTATTCTTCCTCCAAGAAAA